>NC_072771.1:3317359-3520748 GCF_022539595.1 Amphiprion ocellaris | reverse complement strand
ATTGCCGACTATTATCATAAATTTCCCAAAAACAACTAAAAAACAGGCCATGCCCGAGTTACAGCAAAAGTACAACAGTAGTTTTTTGTTGCAGAGGAATTTTTTAAGGCTCTATGAGCAAGAACTGCAAATAAAAATAGTAGTTTTGTTGATTAGAGTTTCATTTACTTGAGCATGCACCAAAATGACCGTAAAATGCAGAGATTTCTGTAAAAATGCGAAGTGACCCAACTTCACACCTCCTGATTGATAGAAATGCAAAACAACTATCTGTAAAATACAGCAAAAAATCTGTAAAATATAGCAAAAGAAAGCTGTGAAATATAGCAAAAAAATCCATAATATATAGTTAAAGAAATCTGTGAAATATAGCGAACAAGCCGCAAAATATAGTAAAAAAAATCTGTGAAATATATTTTTAAAAATCTGTAAAATAACAGCAAACATTTCTAAAATATAGCAAAAAAAATCAGTAAAATACAACAAAAAAATCTGTAAACTAAAGCAAAAAACTGTAAAATAAAGAAAAAATCTATAAAATAACAGCAAAAATCTCTAAAATATAGCAAGAAATTGGTAAAATATAGCAAAAATAAAATATATTTTAAAAATCTGTAAAATATAATTTTAATACAGTTATCAGGGTTTTTCATGCTCAAAGTGAGTTTTGGCATCCCTGAAAGAATTTAATTGACAGACATTGAGCATATAAACAACAATCAACCAGTTTTGTTCATTGGAATTCAAATTACACAAACATAAGAAGACATTTATGTTTAAAAATGCTGAAACAGAACTCGCTAAGCTTTAAAATCCACTTCTCATCTCTGCAGCCGAACATCTTTAAACACTGAAATCCATCTGGAGTCTCCAGCAGCAGAATGTAAAACTAAAAGATCACCTAAACTTCTTCAAGCTTCTCTAACCTTCAGCCGGGCTTCTGCTTCGCCATCATCATCCACAAAGTAACGCATGCATAATAGATGAGACGTCTCCTCAGACAACAGAAGGACGAGCAGTGAAAACCAACCGATAACACAAACTCCTCTCTTCTTCCTCACCACCTACGAGCTCCGGCTAACCTGCCGGTGTCACCCGTGAATAAAACATGAGCAAACGCACAAATCCTGCAAGAGACGGCGAGGAAACGGCGAGCAGAGCCGGTAAAATGTGACCTACCGCATGCAGAGATCCCTCGTAGACACAAGCTCCTGGAATAAAACAGAAACACAGCGTTAGAGGCCCGTTGGAGTCGATACGTGTCATGGAAAGCAGCTTCTTTCCATCGCGGGGATTATGGAAATCTGTCGCTGTAATTCCTGCAGAGGCTCGGGTCAAACAGCAGATCAGCCTCCATCGATTCCTTCAAACTGGAACTTTCTGAAAGACGTCAGAGTCGAGTTTGGAAGGGTGATCGATACGAGAAAAACATGCAGCTGCATAAATATGTTTAGACGGACGGAGACTCGAGATTTGGAGGTTTAATGATGCAAAGATTGAGGACTTTCTGATTGATACGTGATCGCAAAAGTCTGGAAAATACAGCAAAAAAGCTGTAAAATAACAGCAACAATCTGTAAAATATAGCAAAAAAATCTGTGAAATATATTTTTTAAAAATCTGCAAACATTTTTAAAATTCTGTAAAATATATCAAAAAATCTGCAAAAAACCACAAAAAATCTGTACAATATTGCAAAAATAAAATCTGTAATATAACAGCAAAAATCTCTAATATAACAGCAAAAAAGCTATAAAATATAGCAAATAAATAAATTGTGAAATAACAGCAAAAAAATGTGTAAAATATATTTTAAAAATTTATTTTTATATATTATATATATATATATAATATATATATATATATATGTGTGTGTGTATTTTAATCTGTAAAATATAGCAAAAATAAAATTTGTAAAATATATTTTAAAGATCTATGAAATATACCCAAAAAACATCTGTAAAATATCAAAAAAATCTGTAAAATACATTTTTAAAAATCTGTAAATATAAAATCTGTAATATAAGAGCAAAAATCTTTAAAACAACAGCAAAAATCTGTCAAATATAGCAAAAAAGGAAACCGTGAAATAACACCAAAAATTCTGTAAAATAACAGCAAAAATCTGTAAAATGTATTTTAAAAAATCTGTAAAATCTAGCAAAAAATCTGTTAAATCTATCAAAAAAATCTGAACTATATATATAAAAAAAACTGTAAAATACATCAATAAAAATCTGTAATAAAAATGGTTGCAAACACATTCATTCAGCATTTTTTTTGTTTAGTAAGTTAGTAAATTCATTATATTTATACAATATACATTCACATTCGTATATTTTCAGTAATTTAAAAGTTTTGTCTATTAAATTAATAGAAATAAATACTTGTGAAGCTACTCTATACTGTGTATTTTGCATTGTATTTTTAATCTTTTTTAAATATTTTTTTACAGGGTATAACCAAAGATGTATTGATTAATTGATAAAGCTTCTTATGGTTGCAATAAAAACACAATAACTGAACCCAACAATGTCTTCAACACATTTTCTTCTGAACTGCATCTGAGATTTAAGGATAAACGTATAAACCAGTTTGTTCTGTGAGTGATAAATATTGAATAACTGGGTTTGATTTGTATCCGGAGACGACCTTCAGACCTGCATATTATTCTGAGTGTGAAGCTTTTAATAAGACACGAGCTCCAATGTGTGAATTTCTCTAAAATATTCAGTTTCCTGTTTTTTTTTCCTTCACATCTTCATCAGGATGGAAAATGTGTAAAATGAAGCCGTTTCTGATGCAGGATTCAGCACAAATTTCACTAAAATAACAGAAAAGAAAAACTTTTTTGGTGCAAACTGCAGTAAAACTGAACAGCAGCAGCTTCTTCTCAGCTGTGTGTCTGTGTATATGTAAAAAAAAAAACTGTAAAAATAACTGCAAATGTCTAATATATTGATTTTTTAGCAGGTTTAGTTAAAGAAAATCCGTCTGCATCAACCTCTCAGCTGAACACGAGGCTAACAGCAAAATGCTAATCAGGCTAACTAGCGTGCTGCTAATGCTAACGCTAACACAAGCTAATGTTGCTCCTAAACTGCTTTAAGTTTGTCTAAAAACACAAACAGGATTCATTTAATTCCACCACAAAGACAAACATTGGGCCAAACACTCGTTTACCTGCGTGGGAAGTTAGCTCTGTTTGGCTAACAGGAGCGGCTACATGCTAGCTTTAGCATCAAAACACTGCTTTCCTATCAGCGCTAGCTAGTTAGCATTGTGCTAATGGGGTATTTCTTCATCAGAAAGACTCACGACCTCCATCCTCCATCTAAGTCTGACTTTAATCATCTCCACCCGTGGGTCCTGCAAACCTGATTAAGCCCCGCCCCCTGGGCCTCTCCAGCAGCCAATCAGAATCCAGCACTGAATCCTCCATGTCTCTGAACACATGAGCTTTTGTATCATATTTTAAAGTGTTTTACGAGGTTTTTATTGTCTTTTATAATGATTTATTGTAGTTTTTTAGTTTTGTTTTCTGATTTAATGAGTTTATTTTTGATAGTTTGTTTTTTGATGTTTATAGTTTGTTTTTGGTGCTTTACTGCCTTTCTTTAATGATTAAGTGCCTTGTCTAATGATTTATTGTCTTTTTTTTTTTAATTGAGAGCTTTATTTATGGGTTTTATTAATTTCCTTATTCTGTTTGATTTTCTTGCCTTTTCTAGTGAATTATTGTCTTTTTATTGACTGTTTTATTCATGTATCTTTTTCTTTTAATGTTTTATTGCCATTTTTAATGATTAATTGTCTTTTAAAGTTTTTCTGTCTGTTTTATTGATTTATTGTCCTTATTTTTAATGTTTTATTGCATTTTGTTAGGATTTATTATCCTTTTTTTTACATTTCTCTGTCTGTTTTATTGATTTATTGTCTTTATTTTTAATGCTATATTGCTTGTTCTTTTTTTTTTGTCTGCATTTGTTCTCATTGTTTAACTCCACAAAAGGGGTGTCAACATTGTATGAGATTGATGCATATTTTAGTCTTGCAGCCAAATATTTTAATATTTTTATTGCCTGTTCTAAAGATTGTCTTTTTTAAAGTTTTTCTGTCTGTTTTATTGATTTATTGTTGTATTTTTAATATTTTACTGTATTTTCTAATGATTGTCATTTTAATAAAGTTTATTGTCTGCTTAATTGATTCATTCTGTTCCTTTTGATGTTTTATCGTCATTTCTGATGATTAATTGTCCTTTTGTAAGTTTTATTGCCTATTTTATCAGTTTATTATCTTTATTTTTAATGTTTTATTGCACTATGATTTATTGTCTTTTTTAAACATTTTTCTCTCTGTTGTATTGATTTATTGTTGTATTTCTAATGTTATATTGCCTTTTCTAATGGTTTATTGTCCTTTTTAAACGTTTTTCTGTCTGTTTTATTAATTTATTGTTTTATTTTGAATGTTTTATTTCATTTTCTAAGGATTTATTGTCACTTCTTTCTGTCTTTTCTTTCTTTCTTTTTGCCTCTTGATGTTTTATTACCTTTTTTCATGACTTATTCTTCCTTTTTAATGCTTTATTGCCTTTTGTGATGATTTACTGAGTTGTTTTTCAGGTTTTATTGTCTCTTTTTAACATTTTATTGCTGCCACATGATGATTTATGTACAAACAGAGCCTCGTTTCTGGAAGGAAACGGTAAATTTGCGACCTTCAGACTAAAACGTCGGGATGCTGGTGATTATTTCAGCAGAATTTGTAAGTTAAACGTTAAGAAAACAGAAAAAGAACGTACGGAGCGTGGCCTCGGGGTGAAGCAGAGCGAGAGGTAAACGTTTACGGAGACGGCGTCCAGTTACAGTCGTGTTCTTATAAAAGAAGCCTGACGGCGTTTATTCTGCTTTTCTGGGTTTTTTCTCTGAAAAATACGATCCGGCAGTTTAATCAGTTCCAGGTAGACGTGGTTCACATCGCAGAAGACAACAAAAAGCCATTTACAATTCAGATTTTTAGGAATTATTAGCAGCGTCTGAGCCTGAGCTGCTAATTAACACTTCAAATAACCGCTGACTTCATGAGAACGACGGTGAATTTATAATTTAATGTCATAAAATCCAGTTTACAGGTGTTTAAAAAGACGGATATTCATGAAAATATTTTTATTTATCCTGTCACTGATGTTTTTTATGGCCCGTTTTAATGTTTTATTTCATTTTTGAATCATTTATTGTCATTTTTAATGTTTTATTACCAGTTTTATTGATTTATTCTTCTTTTTTTTATGTTTTTGTTGCCATTTTAAATTATTTATTGTCTGTGTCAGTATTTTATTACCAGTTGTATTGTTTTTTTTTATGTTTTATTGCATTTTCTCAAGAATTAGTATCTTTTTATTGACTGTGTTGTTGACTTATTCAAAATTTTTGGATTTTTTGTTGCCTTTTGTCATGTTTTATTATGCATAGCACTTAAAACCAAAAACATTTCAACATCTAAAACATTTGCTCTTCTGGCCAACAGGAAGACGACGAAGATGGAGGAGGTAGAGGAGAAGAAGGAAAAAAGAAGGAGAAGAAGAAGAAGCAAAGAGGAGAAGGACGACAAAGAAGACGAAAAACAATTAGGAAAAGAAGTAGAAGACAAAAAGAAGAAGAACAAGAAGATTATTAATAATAATAATAATAATAATTAGAAGAAGGAAAAGAAGAGGAAAATTAAGAAGCAGAAGATGAAGAAGAGCATGAAGGAGGAGATGAAGAAAGAGAAGAAGAAGATGAGGACTAATAATAACTAGGAGAAGAAGAATAAGTAGAAGAAGATAAGTAAGAAGAAGGAGAAGACTAATAATAATAATTAGAAGAAGAAGGAAAAGAAGAAGGAGGAGCTTTGTAGAACTTTGACTCTGAGGATCTCTGTCCAGCAGGTTGAACTGAAGGCGAGACGAGGAGAAACTGAAGCTGATGATTGTGTTTCTGACAGATAAAGTCTCAGGAGGCAGATCTCTGGTTGGTCCCTCTGGATCTGGAATATTTAACCAGCCGGGTTTGGATCCAGGACGGAGCTCTGAGCTTCACGTTATTCCATGAATATTTAAACGTCTCCCAGCTCAGATCTGTCAGGAACCAGTGGAGATCTTCCAGAAGAAACCAGTGCTACTGCTTCTGGTCCACAGGTTTTATTTGCTGCTGGGTTCTGACTCCTCTGGGACGATATTTTACTGGATTATAGCAGCCTGAAGCACGTTTTTAGTCTGCAAAGTTTATTCCAAGCTGGATTTCAAGTTTGCAGATCAAGAGACAAGAAGATTTTCCACTGAATTTGCTTTACACTCTAAAAAAATTTTAATTGAACACATTTTTTGAAGAGTTTACTGTTATTCTACAGATTTCTCTGTTTTGTTAAATTCTTGATCATATCTAACAAAAATGGGAAAAAATATTAGAAATGTTTTAAAAATTCAAAATAATAAATAATAACACAAAATAATTCGACCACTTGAATGTATTAAAATTGACAAAAAAATACAATTATTCTAAAGATATTTGACAATATTTGAAAGACAAAAATGCATATATTAAGGATTTTTAAAAAATATTAAATGAAAAAATTTATTCTAAAATATTTTTTTCTATTATATTACAGATTTTTCTGTTTTGTTAAATTCTATATCATTCTTAACAAAAACAGAAAAAAATTAAAATGTTTATAAAAATGTAAAATAATAATAATGTCAAAAATGACAACTTGAATGTTTGCTGTATTAAAATCAGCAAAAAATATCATTATTCTACAAATATTTGGCAGTATTTGAAAGAAAAAATGTGTATATTAAGGATGTTTTAAAGTTATACTAAATGAAAAAAACTATAAATAAAATAGATTCTTTTTTCTATTATTTTACAGATTTTCTCTGTTTTGTTCATTTCTACATCACATCTAACAAATACACGGAAAAAAATTTAAATGTTTAAAAAATACATAATAATAAATAACAATAATATCAAAAAAACTGACAACTTGACTTTTTAGCAATTTGAACCTCTTTTATCCCATATTTTGCATTTTATTCATAATGTAATGTCTTTAGAGTGATGATATGTGACTATATGGCGCTTTAGATGTGATATATTGATGCTTTTTGGTGCTGCAAATCCTAAAATCTCCACTTTGGATGAATTTTGGCTGCAAAATTCATCCCTGGTGGAGATGTTCATTCAGAAATCCTCTCTAATAACACTTTATATTCACTGATTTAGTCTTCTGGGAGAATTCAAACCCCTAAAGTTAAGTTTACAACTGAAAATGTTAATTTCACACGAGAAAACTGCAGGAAAGCAGCAAAAATGTGAATTTTCACTCATTTTTGTCGAAACTTTAACAGGTTTTGGCACATATTTTGAATTAAATCAAGCATTTAATGTCATTAGAGTGATGATATGTGACTATATGGTGCTGTAGATGTGATATATTGCATCATAAACACTAAAATTTCCACTAGATGATGAATTTTGGCTGCAAAATTCATCCCAAGTGGAGGTGTTCATTCAGAAATCCTCTCTAATGAGACTTAATATTCACTGATTTAGTCTTCTGATAGACTCTAAGGATCTTAAAGTTACATTTACAGCTGGAAATGTTAGTTTTGCACATAGGAAACTGCAGGAAAGAAGCCAAAATGTGAGTATTGGCTCATTTTTATAGCAATTTTAACATATTTTATCACATAGTTTGCATTTTATCAATCATTTCATGTCTTCAGAGTGATGATGTGTGACTACATGGTGCTTTAGATGTGAAATATTGATGCTTTTTCATAAAACCCAAACCCTAATTGTGCTGCAAACCCTAAACTCTCCACTTGAGGATGAATTCTGGCTGCAAAATCCCCGCCTTCTACAGGCATTCATTCAGAAATCCTCTCTAATGACTCTTTAAATTCATTGATTTAGTCTTCTGATAGAATCTAAAGACCTTCAAGTTACATTTACAGCTGGAAATGTTAGTTTTGCACATAGGAAACTGCAGGAAAGCAGCTAAAATGTGATTTTTCGCGTATTTTTATAGAAATTTTAACCTATTCTAGCACATATTTAGCATTATATCAACTAACATACATGGTTAGAGTGGTGATATGTGACTACTGTGCTTTTGATGTGATATATTGATGCTTTTCCATAAAACCCAAACTCTAATGGTGTTGCAAACCTGAAAATCTCCACTAGATGATGAATTCTGGCTGTAAAATCCCCCCCTTCTGCAGGTGTTCATTCAGAAATCCTCTCTAATTGACTCTATAAACACTTCATCTAATCTGCAAACCTTAAAGTTTGGATGCAGCTCCTGTTTTTATCTCTACTTGGGGAATAAATGAGCTTCCCTGTTGCAGAAATCAGTGGATTTTGTCCCTTCTAGTGAAACTAAACCATCATTCTGATCAGAACTTTCTGCATTTCTGGACAGATTCAGCTGGAAAAGTAGTAGAAATGTGACTTAACGGAGTGTCCGGGATAACTCCTGACCTACATAAGAAACCGGACAAGTGGATTACTGGAAAGAAAAGCAGCAAAGAAACGTGAAAAAATCACCCACCGTGGATCCCGCCGGGGACGGAGAGGATCCCGGCCACAAACATCCACCATCCAGCGGTCATGGTCGCAGCCAGACGGGGGCTTTAAATCCAAAATCCGGAGAGTGAGAGCTCAGATCTGCGGGGAATTAACGCGGGTTTTCTCGGTGCATCCCGGAGAGAAACAAAAAGACAAAAGAAAAGATCCAGGAATGTTCCGGAGCCTCGGAACGCGCCGGGTCCGACTCCGGAGCGCTGCGCTCTGGGCAGGAATGCGGCGCAGCGGCGGAACCTGGAGGAGCTCCGTCCGCTGCCGGTTCTCCCTCCGCACCGAACTCTGCTCCACCAAACCCGGCGAGGAGCTTCGGTTCCTTTCTCCGTTCTCCTCCTCCTTTTCCTCCTCGGTGCGGCGGCGGCAGCAGCCGGGAAACAGGCGCAGACAGGCGGTCGGAGTTGGTGCGCTCCCGCAGCGAAGGTTGCGGTGTTTGAAGTGACTTCTCTCCCCCTCCTCCCCGCTCCTTGGCCGGCCTCCCCTCCTCTCCGGCCGGGAGGACGTCCCGCCTCTCCCCCTCCGCCTCATAATCTCACATGATGGAGACTCCGCCGGGATTAAAACACCAGAATTAGTTTTTTTTCTGACGGCAGTTCGCTGATCTTAGATCATCTGACGGATTCATCCCGTTTAATCCCATTTACAGACGCAAATCTGCCCATCAGAAATATAAAAATATAGACATATATGGAGAAAAAAGTGCAGATTTTCTCTTCAATTACTCCAGTCAGTCAGTCAGTTGTGGTACAATTATTATTATTATTATTATTATTATTATTATTATTATTATTATTAGTTCACTAAATGTAATATTTAGACAAAAGTAATGATTAAATGATTAGCTAAAACTTAGAAATCAGTGAAAGTAATGCATTAGCTAAATGTATTAGCAGATTTTAAAAAATAACTGATTAAATTAAATGATGAAAACATAATTAGCTAATTAGTTATCACACTTAGCTATTAATTATATAACCGATTATTTATGCCTATTAGCTAACATTTTGAGCTACCGTTTGCTAGTTCAGCTAACTATTTATGGATTTATGCCAACAGTTTGATATTTTTAGCTAACTATTTATTACAATTAGCCAGTTGTTTGATAGTTTAGTTCAGTATTTATTACTGGTGGCCGACTGCTAGCTTAGCTAACTATTTATTACATTTAGCCAACTACTTGTTACTTTTAGGTAAATATTTCTTACTATTCAGCAACTATTTGATAATTTAGTCAGCTATTTATTACTATTAGCTGACAATTTGCTAGCTTGGCTAACTATTTATGGATTGTAGCCATTTTTTAAAATTAATTTTAGCTAATTATTTAATAACATTAGACAACATTTGCTAGTTTAGCTATTTATTACTATTAGAAAACTGCTTTTACTTTTAGCTAACTATTTATTACAATTAGCCAATTATTTGCTAGTTTAGCTAACTATGACTTTTGGCCAATTGTTTGCTAGTTTAGATAACTATTTATTACTATTAGCCAACTGTTTGCTAGTTTAGCTAATCATTTGTTACATTTAGTCAACCGCTTGTTATTTTTAGCTAATTATTTATTACTATTAGCCAACTGTTTGCTAATTTAGCTAACTTTTTATTAATGTTAGCCAACTGTTTGCTAGTTTAGCTAACCATTAATGGATTTAGGCTAACAGTTTTTTACTTTTAACTAAATATTTCTTACTATTAGACAACTGTTTCCTAGTTTGGCTAACTATTTATGACTATTAGCCAACTATTTGCTAGTTTAGCTAACTATTTATGACTTCTAGCCAACTATTTATCTTTAGCTACCTATCCATTACACAGCCAATTATATATTTCTGTTAGCTCGTACTTTAACCCACTGTTTGTTATATTTAGCTCACTATCACAAACTAACCGATTATTATGCTTAGCCAACTGACTGCATTGTTAGCTAACTAGTTATTGCTATTAGTCAACTGTCTACTATTTATACTATTACTATTTATTACTTTTAGCTGTTATTATTGTACATGCTGATTTATTTATTTATTTATTTATTTTTTTTACAATGTACATATTTACAATAAAACAAACTTTAAAAAATAAATGGACAAAGTGTAAATGCAGGGCAAAGTGTCAGGCCTTCCCAGCAGCCTGTCTCTGAGCTGAGCTTTGAAAGGTTCCTCCAGGGTTCTTTAAACATCCCCAGAGTTCCTGCTAATTCTAGGAGAGCGTCCTGCTTCCCTTTATCACACTTGAACCCACTTTTATCACCTCTGGAGTCGTTAATGCTGCTGTTATATGAGCATCAGGACCTCAGAGTGTCTCTCTGCGTCCACTTTGCTGTGAGTTATGTGTTTATAGTGACCTTAACACGCTTTATGGTGTTTTTATCCCCAGCTGTATAATTATTAGCCTCTTTCAGGGAACTGATAGTGCCTTTATCTCACATAAAGACATTTAATCCTGCATAAACGCCTCTATTATACTCTTATCTCATTGAACAAAGTCTATCTAAACGCAGAGCAGCTTTAAGGTGAAGATGTTCCACTGTAGGTGTTGGAAAATCATTAAAATTATTAGAATTATGGGTTAAACCAACACAAAATTACACAAACTAGACACATAATGACACGAATGAGATATGACTCAATAAAGAAGAGACACAAAACAATACAAAAAGACAAAAATGAGACCAAAAACACCAAAAATGAGACAGAAAAAGACCCAAGATAAGACCAACAACACCAAAAATGAGACCCAAAACAACACAAAACGACAAAAACGAGACCAAAAACAAAAAAAATGAGACACAAAAAGACCCAAGATGAAACAAAACAAAACAAATCACCACAAAGGAGATGTGAACCAACAAAGTAGTGGCAAAACGACACAAAATGACAAAAACAAGACCAAGAAGACCAAAAATGAGACAGAAAAAGACCCAAGATGAGACACAAAACAACACAAATCACCACAAAGATGTGAACCAATAAAGAAGATACAAAACACCAAAAATGAGACACAAAACAACAAAAATGAGATCAAGAACACCAAAAATGAGACACAAAACAACACAAATCACCACAAAGGAGATGTAAACCAACACAGAAGACACAAAATGACAAAAGCGAGACACAAAAAGACCAAAAATGAGACGCAAAACAACACAACTCACCACAAAGGAGATGTAAACCAACAAAGAAAACACAAAACACCAAGATGAGACACAAAATGACACAAACAAGAGATAAAACAATCTAGAATAAAATTCAAAACACTCAAAGATGTTAAAAAATGTATCTTACAAAGTCTGGAAAAGTAAATCCTTCAGTTTCTCTGACAGACTCGACAGTTTCCTCTCTGAGTGTCAATAATTCAAATGATTCAAACATGACACAGAGTCGCTCTAATTGTTTGCTAGTTTAGCTAACTATTTATTACTATTAGCCAATTGTTTGCTAGTTTAGCTAACGATAAGATTTAGCCAATTGTTTGGTACTTTTAGCTAACTATTTATTACATTTAGCTAACTATTTATTACTATTAGCCAACTGTTTGCTAGCTTAGCTAGCTATTTATGAGTCCTAGCCAACTGTTTGCTAGTTTAGCTAACTAGTTATGACTTTTAGGAAACTATCACATTTAGCTAACTATTCATGACACCGTCAATTATCTATTACTATTAGCTAATATTTTGACCTACTGTTTGCTATGTTTAGCTAACTATTAGTCACTTTTAACTAACCATTTATTAATATTAGCCAACTATTTACTAGTTTAGCTAACTATTTATGACTTTTAGCAAATTCTTTGTTACTTTTAGTTAACTATTTATTAATATTATCCAACTGTTTCCTAGTTAACTATTTATTAATACTAGCCAACTGTTTGCACGTTTAGGTAACTATTTATTACTACTACCCAACTATTTGCTAGTTTAGCTATTTATGACTTTTAGTCAACTATTTATGACATTTAGCTAACTATTCATTACATAGTCAATTATCTGTTACTATTAGCTAACATTTTGAATCACCATTTGCTATGTTTAGCTAACTATTGTCACTTTTAGGTAATGATTTATTACTATTAACCAACTGTTTGCTAGTTTGTCTATTTATGGATTTTAGCCAGTTGTTTGTTACTTTAAGCTATTTATTACTATTAGCCAACTGTTTGCTAGTTAACTATTTATTAATACTAGCCAACTGTTTGCACGTTTAGGTAACTATTTATTACTACTACCCAACTATTTGCTAGTTTAGCTATTTATGACTTTTAGTCAACTATTTATGACATTTAGCTAACTATTCATTACATAGTCAATTATCTGTTACTATTAGCTAACATTTTGAATCACCATTTGCTATGTTTAGCTAACTATTGTCACTTTTAGGTAATGATTTATTACTATTAACCAACTGTTTGCTAGTTTGTCTATTTATGGATTTTAGCCAGTTGTTTGTTACTTTAAGCTATTTATTACTATTAGCCAACTGTTTGCTAGTTTAGCTAACTATTACTATTAGTCAACTGTTTGCTACTTTAGCTAACTATTACTATTAGTCAACTGTTTGCTAGCTTAGCAAACTATTTCTGAATTTTAGCCAACTATTTGCTCGTTTAGCTAACTATTTATGGATTTTAGCCAACTGTTTGTTACTTTTAGCTACCTATTTATTCTTATTAGCCCAATGTTTGCTAGATTAGCTAACTATGACTTTTAGCCAAGTATTTATTATGTTTAGCTAACTATTTATTATTATTAGCCAATTATTTTGTATTTTCAGCTATTTTTTTAATATTAGCCATCTGTTTGCTAGTTTAGCTCACTATTTATGACTTTTAACCAACTATGTATTACTGCCACCACCATGCTTCACTGTTGGGATTCTATTGAGCAGTGCCAGGTTTTCTCCACACATACCGCTTAGAATTAAGGCCAAAAAGTTCCATCTTGGTCTCATCAGACCAGAGAATCTCATTTCTCATAGTCTGGCAGTCCTTTGTGTATTTTTTTGGTAAATTCTACATGGTCTTTCATGTGTCTTGTACTGAGGAGAGGCTTCCATTGGGCCCTGACTGGTGGAGGGCTGCAGTGATGGTTGACTTTCTAGAACGTTCTCCAATCTTCCCACTGCATCAACAGAGCTCATCCACAGTGCTCTTTGGGTTCCTCTCACCAAGACTCTTCTCCCCCGATGGACAGCTCTAGGAAGACTTCTGGTCGTCCCAAACGTCTTCCATTTAAGGATCTTGGAGGCCACTGGTGCAGCAGAAACTCTCCTGTAACCTTCACCACATCTGTTTCTCACCACCGTTCTGTCTCTGAGTTCTTCAGGACGTTCCTTCGACCTCCTGATTCTCATTTGTTCTGACGTACTGTGAGCTGTAAGGTCTTATCTAGACAGGTGTGTTCCTTTCCTGATCAAGTGCAGTCAGTGGAATGAAACACAGCTGGACTCCAGTGAAGGTGTAGAACCATCTCAAGGAGGATGTTTTAGAGCTTTCAGTCTTTAAATTACAACAAAATGATGAAAACAAACACAAACAATCTTCTAAAATCAACATATCGGCTCAAATTCCTGCATTTTTTTACAGCTTTCAGCCACATCTGGCAGCTTAAATGCGTGTAAAATGTTGATTTAAATGTATTTTGTGCAGTTACTAACAGAGCCGTGGTGCATTGTGGGTCGTCTGCCGCCTGTTTTCTGCTTTTTCTTGGGTGTAATGTTTAATCAGAGGGAGGCAGGACTGAGATTCCTCAGTGTCACATGTCAGTAACCTGATCTCCACTCGGCCCTTTAGTCCTCGGCCAGAAACAGGGATCAGAATCAGGCTTTTTCTTACCTTTGAACAGCTTCTTTCTTTTTTTCTTTCTTCTGCACGACGGTTTAGAAGCAGGAGGAAGATTAACGGAAAGACCTGCAGCTCCGACCTCTGAAAACTGAGAATATCAAAGCTTTTTACATCTTTTTGTGGTAATTTGGGTCTGATTCTGAAATGTCCATTATTTTTCAGTTTTGGGTAACCTTACCTTTTTTTTTTTTTTTTTTTTTCCCTCTGACAGTTCACCACTTATATTACCTTTGTACCATTTCAAGCTCTTCACTGGACTTGAACTACTTGAATTTCAATTTTTAAAAAAATGGAAAAATCGTGACGTTCTGAAAGTTTTGACTGGTAGTATATTTATAGCTACATATAGATGCATATTTTTGTGGTCATTTTGTGTCTTATTTGTTCATTTTCCACGTCCTTGTTGCCACGAGAAGTGCTTTTGTAGTCGTGTTGTCACTCTGTGGTCGTTTTGTATCTTTTTGTGCTTGCTTTGTGTGACATTTTGGTCATTTTAAATGCTTTTGTGGTAGTTTTGTGTCTCATTTTGGTCATTTAATATATTTTGTGTCACATTTGGGTGATTTTATGTGTTTTGTGTCACATTTTGGTTGTTTTGAGTTTCATTTTGGTCATTTTACATGTTTTTGTGGTTGTTTTGAGTTTCATTTTGATCATTTTATGTGTTTTTATGTTAGTTTTGTGTCTCATTTTGGTCACTTTGTTTTTATGACAAATTTTTGTCACATTTTGTTCATTTTATGTTTTTATGGTAATTTTATGTCACATTTTGGTCATTTTAAATGTTTTTGTGGTTGTTTTGAGTTTCATTTTGATCATTTTACATGTTTTTGTGGTCTTTGTGAGTCTCATTTTGAGTGTTTTGTGTCACATTTGCAAACCAATAATACAATACATTAATGCCTGAAGGGAAGTTCAGTCGTCTGGGTTGTCATCTGTTTACTTTAGAATGAAATAGTCTAATTGCTGATGGTAGGAATGATTTTCTGAATCTTTGTCCTGCAGTGCAGGGATAGGATCCATCCACCACCGATGTTTCGTTGCTCATTGAGGCAGATATGAAGTGGATGATCAGTGTTTCTCAGAAAATTTGGGTCGTTTTACGTTTTTGTGGCAGCTTTATGCCTCATTTTGTTCATTTGACACATCTTTGTTGCCGTTTGATGTGTTTCTGTGGTCGTTCCGTATCATTTTGGTCATTTCACATCTTGTTGTGCCTCATTTTGTTCTTTTTAAATGTTCTTGTTGCAACTTGATGTGATTTGTGTTTGTGTTGTCGCTCTGTGTTCATTTTACGTTTTTGTGGTCGCTTTGTGCCTCGTTTTGTTCATTTTGTTCTTGTTATGTCGTCTTTTAGTCTCGTTGTGGCCGTTTTATGTGTTTTGTGGCCACTGAGCTCTTTTAAATGTGGAAATACTTTGATTTTATTTGAATCTGTGCCTCACAGTTTATAAATCTGGAGGTGTTTTCTTTTGTGCTCCATTTCTTATTTTAAAATTGAGACAATTAGGAGAAGAATTCATGCCTGAAGTAAAAACTGGTGTCAGTTAAAGTGTCAACTCTCTGGTCTAACTTGTGTTTGTTTTATTCCTACGCTTTAATAAATAATTCAGGAGATGAAAGTGAAGTTTGTGAGTGAATCCCTTCGGAGCTGCTGCTGTAGAAACATAAATCACAGGTTTAAGGAGTCAGAGATCAGCGACGTGACGACGGTTTAAAACCAGAAAACAGCTCTGGATGACTCACTGCTGAGTGGAACATTTCACCAAGAGAAACTCTAACTTCTCCTCTGACTGGTTAAATCTGAGCTCAACAGCAGCTGAACAAACAGCGCCTCCTGCTGGTCAGGTAGCAGGGTTACACCAGGGAAAAGAGGGCTTCACATTTTAATCTTTTCTGTAGTTCTGTGTCACATTGTGTTCGTTTTACATGTTTTAGGGGTCATTTTGTGTCTCATTTTGTTCATTCTGTGTGTTTTGTGTCACATTTTGGTCATTTTACACATTTTTGTGGTCATTCTGCATCAAATTTTAGTTGTTTTACATGTTTTTGTGGTAGTTTTGTCTCATTTTTGTCATTTTACATATATTTTAGGTCTTTTGTGTCACATTCTAGTTGTTTTACATGTTTTTGCACTTGTTTTATGTCTCATTTTGTTCATTTTATGTGTTTTGTGTCTCATTTTGGTCATTTTACATGTTTTTATGGTTGTTTTGTGTCACATTTTGGTCATTTTGCGTGTTTTTGTGGTACTTTTGTGTCTCATTTTATGTGTTTTGTGTCACATTTTGGTCATTTGACTTTTTTTGGTAATTTTGTGTCTCATTTTGTTCATTTTTCATCTTTTTGTGGTCATTTTGTGTCACATTTTGGTCATTTTACATGTCTTTGTTGCCATTTTTATGTTTTTATGTCTCATTTTGTCAATATTCAAGTTTTTGTGGTCATTCTATGTCTCACTTAGTTCATTTTACATCTTTTTGTCTTGTGAAAATTCAACAAACTGTACTTTTTTTCTACATTGATTTCATTTTCCAGCCCTAAAAGCTGCTCCTTGGACACTCTTTGCTGGTAAAAGTTTCTCTAAAGGAGATGAAAGAGCTGCATTTTAAGTACTTTTAAAAGACTTTGGACCCTCCTGAAAGAACAAAACCAGTTTCTGTTGATTTATGGGCTGCGGCTTCCTGAGGCTGAGAATTACTAAAAGTCCTGCTCACCTCCAACGTTTGCTCTGATCTCCTGGGATTTGTTTAAAGAAGAAGAATAAACGGCAGAACTCAGGAACAAACACTTTATTGGGTGAATATATTTATAAATACAGAGTGAAACCTCAGTCCTCCGTGTCCTCTGCTGGTTTCGGTAAAACGTCGTTGCCGTGGAACCAAACGGCTTCGCTGGTTTGACTGGTCATGATGGCTCGATCGATGAAAGGTCCTGAGGAGAAGAAAAACACTCGATATTAACGTTTAATGTGGAGGAGAAACACTAAAGAACAGCAAACACATTGATTATTGATGAGCTGCAACCAATTATTATTTGTACTATTGATCATTTTCATGCAACAGACCATTAGTTTCACATTTAAAATGTCAGAAAATTGAAAAAAAAAAAAAAAAACACGTCTTTAGATGCATTTCTGGGTCAGAAAGTCCACAAATCTACAGTTTAGCATCAAGTAGACCAAAGAAAAGAGGAAAACTGCAACATTTAAGATGTAACAACTTGTGATTTTTTGCATTTATGCTTAAAAATACACAAGATATTTTCTACTATGTTTGACTGGTTTTGGACCAGTTTTGAGTCATTTGGGACAAGTTTCGAGATGTTCTGGACAAGTTTTGAATAGCTTCGGATCAGGATTGAGTCATTTTGGACAATTTTCGAGTTATTTCGGAGGAATTTCAAGGTATTTTCTACAACTTTTGATTGGTTTTGTACAAGTATTGAGTGATTTCAAAGAGGTTTTTGTCATTTTGGACCAATTTGGAGTCATTTAGGACAAGTTTCAAGACATTCTGGACAGGTTTTGAATAGTTTCGGATCAGGATTGAGTCATTTTGGACAAGTTTTTGTCACTTAGGACATGTTTTAAGCTATTTTGGAGAAGTTTCAACATATTTTCTACAAGTTTTAATTGGTTTTGTACAAGTTTTGAGTCATTTCAAAGAGGTTTTTGTCATTTTGGACAAAGTGCGAGTCATTTGGGACAAGTTTCAAGATGTTGGGGACAAGTTTTGAATAGTTTTGGACAATTTTTGAGTCATTTCATCATTACAGCAGATATACGTGTGACATTTTCAGGGCTGAAAAACACATCTGAGTTCTATACTATTAACTGCATAATAACTTAATAGATAGTTGCAGCCCTGTCATAAGGTTCCACGTTTTTGTATATCTTCAGCATAAATGACAGAAATTCTTAGGTTCCAGGTTGTTAAATGTGGGAACATTATTAAATGTACATGATACTTAACTGGACATTTGCTGACTTCTGGACAAAACAGTGCATCTGAGGAGGTGTATAACTGGCAATTATTGCTATTTTCTAATACTTTACAGGTGAAAATGGTTTTTAAAAATCTGTTAATTGTAATTAATCAGAAAATTAATCATCTGAAGACGTGTACAGCTGGCAGTTTTGTTATTTTCAGACACTGTCGGCTTGAATTTGATGAATAACATCCACAATAACTGCAAATTAATATAATATATAGTTGATGGCTCCATTTTGAATGTATTTTTAAGCATAAATGACATAAATATGAGGATTTTTCTCATATTTCTTTGGTCTACATGATTCTAAACTGTATATTTGTATATTTCTGGACAAAACGGTGCATCTGAAGATGCTTAATACTGTTTAATTTTCCATCTGAATCATTTTGACGGCGCAAACCGATCAAAGAATTGACTCAAAATGAGACCTGAGCGACTAAAACTGACCTTATTTGAGGAAATCAAGTACAAATTCTTAGTTTTCTGCATCAGAATTGACTGATTTCTCTGTGAAGTGAACCGACTGGATAACGTTTCACTGAATCCTGCTAAATCAAAGTGTTGTGAGAAGTTATTTACAACATAAAACAGCCAGAATCCTTCTGCATAAGTAAAAAAATCAGCTTGATAGCGATCAGACGGAGCATCAGACGACGTTAAACATCGTTTTTATTCTCTCCCACATGTTGGATCAGAAGAGGAACTCCCTCGCAGTCTTTATTCCTCTCATCTGTTTACTTTCTCCTTATGAATAATTATCCCGTTGCTCCCCGTCGTCGGCTGTTTTTAAGCGTCTTTATTTTCCCACATATTGTGCGTCGTTGCTTTTGTCATGAATAATTCCCATCAGCCCCTCGGGGGGATTCTTCTCTTCTTCACCCACTCGCTGCTTTTCTGAGCTTTTATCTGTGAAGTTTCCTGTTTCTGCCCACGCTGCAGCGTCCCGACGCCTCTTAAAGGACGTTAATGGGAATACAGACGTTAATTCACGCCGAGAGTCGCGGTCGCAGAGGTTCGTCGCCTCGTGTCGGAGAGCCGAGAGTCGATTTGAAGATTAAACGTGGAGGAACGAGGTGTGAAGGGAAAAGAGCTGATTTTTCATGAGCAGCAGACAACCGTTATTTGCATTATTGATCATTTGCTTCCTGAACAAAAAATCTGAAAACAGCAAAAATACAAGTTGTATACGTCCAGAAGTCCACAGATAAACAGTTCTACATGATGTACGAAAAATCTGCACATTTAAGAGACTAAACCTGGGATTTTTTCACTTTTAGTCCAAATACACTTGGTTTTAAAGGTTTATTCAACCGAAAATACTACTGTCTGTTCAAATATTCAGTTTTGAAGATTTATTCGAGCCCAAAATACTATTTTTGCTTCAAATACGTTTTGTTTTAAAGCTTTATTCCATGTAAAATGTTGCTTATAGTCCAAATACTTAGTTTTAAAAGGTTTATTCTCTACGAAATACCAATTTCTGTTCCAGTATTCACTATTTCAAAGGTTTATTCCACCCAAAATACTATTTTCTTTTAAAATACATAAAGCTCACAAAAAAGTACACAAAAAATTGTTCTCACTAAAATACTAGTTTTAGTCCAAATATGTATAGTTTCCAAGATTTATTCCATCTAAAATACTACTTTCTTGAGTTCTAAAGGTTTATTGCCTCCGAAATATTACTTTCTGTTCAAGTATTCTTGGTTTATTCTAAACAAACTACTTTTAGTCCAAATATTTATAGTTTCAAAGGTTTATTCCCTTTGAAATACTAGTTTCTGTTCAAGTATTCATAGTTTTTAATGTTTACTCCAACTAAAGTACTATTTTTTGTCCAAAAATGTGGAGTTTTAAAGATTTATTCCATGTAAAATAGTTAGTAGTATAGTTAAAATAGTTGTAGTCCAAACACTTGCAGTTTCAAAAGTTTATTCCCTTTAAAATACTACTTTCTGTTCAAGTGTTCATAGTTTTAAAGGTTTATTCCAACTGAAATACTACTTTTTGTCCAAATATGTAGAGTTTTAAAGATTTATTAAACGTAAAATACTGCTTTCATTCCATATACTTCTAGCTTTAAAGATTTCTTGCCGCCAAAATACTATTTTCTATTCAAATACATACAGTGTTAAAGATTTATTCTAATTAAAATACTACTTTTAGTCCAAATATTTATAGTTTTAAGGGTGCATTCCCTTTGGAAAAACTATTTTCTGTCCAAGTGTTCATAGTGTTGAGGCCTTATTCCAACTAAAATACTGCTTTTTGTTCAAATATGTAGAGTTTTAAAGATTTATTCCCCATAAAATACTGCATTTAGTCCAAATACTTATAGTTTTAAAGATTTATTCCCTCCAAAATAGTATTTTCTGTGCAAGTATTCAGAGTTTTAAGGGTTTATTCTACCAAAATACTACTTTCTATTCAAGTACATACAGTTTTAAAGATTTAGTTCACGGAAAATATTGTTTTTAGTCCAAATATGGACAGTTTCAAAGATATATTTCAAGTAAAATAATTCTTTTAGTCTGAATGCTTATAGTTTTAAAAGTTTATTCCCTCCAAAATACAATTTGTTGTTCAAGTATTCACAGTTTGGATGGTTTCTACTCTCCCAAATACAGTGTTGAAGGTTTATTCCACTTAAAATACTTCTTTTAGTCCAAATACTTATGTTTTAAAGTTTTATTCCCTCTGAAATACTACTTTCTGTTTAAATATTCATAGTTTTAAAGCTTTATTCCAACTAAAATACTATTTTATGTCCAAATATGTAGAGTTTTAAAGATTTATTTAGTTCACCTAAAATACAGTTTTTAGTTCAAGTATTTATTGTTTTGAAGCTTTATTCCAACATAAAGACTACTTTTAGTCCTTATATGTACAGTTTTCTAAATATATTCCAGTATAAATCCTACTTTTAGTCCTTATATGTACAGTTTTCTAAATATATTCCAGTATAAATCCTACTTTCAGTCTTCATCGTCCCTCCAGGTGTTACAGAATGACGTCTTGGTGAAACTCAGGAGGCTTCATCTCCTAAAAAGTACCGACTCAGACGTTTGGTTGGGCTGTTTGAGGACGTGGAGGTCCAGCGAAGCGTAAACCTTTCAGGATGAAGAGTCCCACCGGGATCATCATCATCATGGTTGGACTAAAACTGCTCTACTCTGTTCACTGTGAGGATTTTAAACAGCTGCTGCTGCTGACAGGACGATTTAACGACCGACGACGAGGACGCAGGTTTGTTTGTTCAGGAATTAGCAGGATGAGAAGAAACTGTCAGAAGGACGGAGCAAAGAAACGAGTCTGAATCTACACATTTTAAAGATTTTATAAAACTGGGAGACACTTTCAGACTTAAACAGCTCATATTTTGGACATTTACAGGTTCTTACTGTCATTTTTAGACTTATTTGAACTTTTTCACTTGTTGGGTTTTAATCCAGTTCAAAGTTTTATTGCATTTTTAGCAAAAAATCCATCTTTTTTTTGCTAACTGTGGAGACAGCAGCACAAAATATTAGAAAATATCCCTGAAAACAGAAGAGCAGAGCCAGGAGGGATTGAAATAAATGAATCCAGTGTGAAAGCAGCAACTTCTTTATGAGAAATGAAATAATGTAATTAATAATGTAATTTTTTTAATTAAAAAAAGCCAAAACCATAAATATGGAAATGTGTATTTTCACAAATACGTAATTTATTCTTTTTAAAAATCTGTAAAGTCATAGGAAACAGATAAATTTACATGCTGATTTAAAAAATAAAAACTATAAAAAATGTTCACATCAAAAATCCGTTTTTTCTTTAATAAATAGTAATTTTGTCTTTTACTATGTGTGACAGTAAATGACAGTTTTATCTTTTTTTTGCAGTTTTGCAGTATTTAAATTAGCTAAAAATATTATTTTACTTTTTCTTATTATCTGTGGTTACTTTCACAGCTTTTATAGTTGCTGAGCATTTGATTTCTTGCCTGAAAAAAAATCAAAAAAATCTACCAAAAAATCCCCAAATTTCAGAAAATTTGTAAAACCTTCAGGAAGAAAATTCCAATAATTCCTCAAAAGCTGCCCTTAAAAGTATTGCTTAAAAAAATTTGCTGGATTTTGGTAGATTTTTTGTGAATGTTCTCAAAGAAAACAGAAGTTTTACTGATATATATGGAATCACTTTAGATGTTTTTAGGACATTTTTGGAAGATTTTTACTAATTTTTTGAAAATATTTACAAGAATTTTCTTGCCAAATTTGGGGGATTTTTTTTAAAATAAAACTTTTAAGGGAAATTTTTAAGGAATTATTGGAATTTTCTTCCTGAAGGTTTTGCAAATTTTCAGAAATTTGGAGGATTTTTTTGCTGATGTTTTGGATTTTTTTCAGACAAGGAAACAATATATTTTGGTGCCTGTAAATGAAGACAACAGGAGGGTTAAAAACATTCACATAAAGATTTTTTTGTGAATGTTCTTAAGAAATATTTTTAACATTTCTTTTTTTCCACCAAAAAATGTTCAAAGATTTCCCAAAAATGTTGAAAATGTGGACATCAGAAGTTTCAATGTGAAAATATAATTTTTTTTTTCCACATTTTCAAACTTTAAAACGACGACACAAGGGTTAAACAGAAAAATTTCAGTACTGAAGACTGATTAATGGTTTCAAACTGCTCCTAAATAGACGTAATAATAGTTTAATTCATTAAATTGTACTGAACTTATCCTGTTTTGTTGCTGTTAGACTCTGTTTGAATATCAGCCACCAGCGTGGATCATCAGAGGCTGGAAACTGAACCGAGGAGGGAAATCAGAAACCTTCCTGCAGATGAAAGCTGGCATTGTGTCAAAGCTTTTTCTCTCTGACAACCATTGGAGCAGATATAAATCAATCCACAAGCTGCTACTTTATCCCGAGCAGCATCAGAACCGTCACAGAGTTCATCAACAGCACGGAGCTGATTCTGTGGAGATATCTGGAGTTATTCTAAATATATAAACATATTAACGTACCAGAACTGGCAGGTCGGTGTGAGCAGACGTCCACCAGGATGGTCTGCAGGTTGGAGAAGATGTGATCACTCGGCATGTCCAGCTGCACAGAGGAGAAAAACTATTTAATTAAGTCTCTTTAGTTAAACTAAATGCATGCGCTTACAAAAGGAAAGTAAATAACTGTATGAAAACGGTAAAATTCCAGCAGCTGGAGAGTCAAAAAATACCGTAAAATAACAGAAAATAACCCAAGAATGCATTTGATCGCCTTAATTTCACACAAAATCTGGTATTATTTTAGATTTCTAATGTTAAATAAAGGATATTTACATGTGTAAAAACAATGAAATGACCTATAATCCATAAAACACTATATTGCCAAAAGTATTCGCTCACCTGCCTTGACTGGCATATGAAGGTAAGTGACATCCCATTCCTAATCCACAGGGTTCAATATGATGTCGGTCCACCCTTTGCAGCTAGAACAGCTTCAACTCTTCTGGGAAGGCTGTCCACAAGGTTTAGGAGTGTGTTTATGGGAATTTTTGACCATTCTTCCAGAAGCACATTTGTGAGGTCACACACTGATGTTGGACCAGAAGGTCTGGCTCTCAGTCTCCGCTCTGATTCATCCCAAAGGTGTTCTATGGGGTTGAGGTCAGGACTCTGTGCAGGCCAGTCAAGTTCATCCACACCAGCTGCTGGGCCATGGAAACCCATTCCATGAAGCTCTCTGCTGAAGCACTGTTCTGGAGTTAATCTGAAGGCCACATGAAGTTTGAAGGTCTGTAGTGATTCTGCAGAAAGTTGGTGACCTCTTGGCACTATGCTCCTCAGCATCCATCAGTTTACGTGGCCTACCACTTGGTGGCTGAGTTGCTGTCATTCCCACACACTTCCACTTTCTTATAATACAGCTGACAGTTGACTGTGGAATATTTAGGAGTGAGGAAATGTCACGACTGGATGTGTTGCACAGGTGGCATCCTATCACAGTTCCACGCTGGAATTCACTGAGCTCCTGAGAGCGAGCCATTCTTTCACAAATGTTTGTAAAAGCAGTCTGCAGCCTAGATGCTGGATTTTATACACCTGTGGTCATGGAAGTGATTGGAACACCTGATTCTGATTATTTGAATGGGTGAGCCAATACTTTTGGCAATAAAGTGTATGTCTATATTCCTGTCTAAAAACAATTCTAAATGATACTGATGCTTACTGATATTAGACACATTTAAAAATGTAAAATTCTACTTGTTTTTCTGTTAATTTTCACAAATTGTTGTTTATTCTAATTATAGAAATATGTTCCCAGTATTAAACTGCAAACTGAATGGAATATTTCAATTTATTAAAGGAAATATTTGGAAATTTACGGTCAAATTACGAATGTATTTTAACTGTGTTTTTATGTAAAAATAAATAAATAAATAAATATCTGTCTTCCTTAAAGAAATTTAATTTTTATCATTATAGGTTTTTAATGCTGTTTTACATTAGGTGTGTAAATTGTCACAGTATTTTTTGGAGTAATTTTGCGATAATTTCCAGATTTTAAACAATAAAATTACATATAATCGATAACGTATCAAAATACAAATATGTACCTCTTTATACACCTATAGATATATATAGATAGAAATCATGATTGACGATGATAAAACTGTATTTTGACAGATTAAAAGGAATAACCAAAATTACAGTCTAATGAAAACACGTCGATTCAACATTCCTGCTTATTAAAACATCTGTAATTAAACGAGATCTCTCTAATTTAGCAAAAAAATTCTTTGTAAAATTAACCAACACTTCATTTTCTATTAATTTTCTGTAATTGGATCTAACTTTAGAAATATATTTATTATGATGATCAAATTACAAAGGTATTTTATCAGTCTTTTATGCAAAAATAAATAAAACATTTAAATTTTTAAGAAAGTATTATGGTTACAGGTTTTTTGTGTTTTTTTAAACAGGAAAATTCACAGTATATTTATGTAATTTTAGTAATATTTTAAAGCATTTTAAATGGACAACAAAACCTTAGATATTAGGGAAATTTTTCATAAAATTTCATTGTTTTTTTTTTATTTTAATTTTTTAAATTACAGCGCGATACATGATATGTTTTCTCGTATTTTCCTATTTTTTCCCAGCTTGGAAAACAAACAACACTCAGAGCTCATGTTTTATTTATGGAAAACCACTTCTTCCTCTTCACCAAAATTAAAATCCAGCCATTTTGATGCTGTTATTAAAACTCAGTGTTGCAGGAGCACTGGGAGCCAAATATCACTGCGTGATGCTATGATTTTGTGTTTTCTGCATGTTTAAGGACTCATTTTTACTATTTAAAATGACTCCATTTCCAATAAAAGTAGTATTTTAGTTGGACTATATCTATAAAACTATGAATACTTGGACAAAAAATTGTACTTTGGAGGGAATAAACCCTTAAAATTATAAGTATTCAGAGGAAAAGTAGTATTTTAGATGAAACAAAACTTTAAAATTATGTATATTTGGACAAAAAATAGTGTTTTAGTCGGAATAAACCTTCAAAATTGGGAATACTTGAACAGAAAGTAGTATTTCAAAGGGAATAAATCTTTAAAACTATAAATACTTGGACAAAAAGAAGCATATTACATGGAATAAATCTTCAAAAGTGTATGTAATTGAAAAGAAAATGGTATTTCAGAGGGTATAAACCATCCAAACTGTGAATACTTGAAAAGAAAATGGTATTTCAGAGGGAATAAATCTTTGAAATTACAAGTATTCAGACAAAAAGTAATACTTAAGTTGGAATAAGGCTTCAAAACTATGAGCACTTGAACAGAAAATGGTATTTCATAGGGAAAAAGTCTTTGAAAGTCTGCATATTTTGACAAAAAGTAGTATTTTAGGTGAAATAAATCTTTAAAACTATAAATACTTGAACAGAAAACTGTATTTCGAAGGGAATAAGACTTTAAAACTAAAAGTATTTGGACTCAAAGTCATATTTCAGTTAGAGTATATTTTTGAAACTATACATATTTGGACTAAAAACAGTATTTTACATGGCATAAACCTTTAAAACTCTACATCTTTGGACTAAAAGTAGTATTTTAGTTGGCATAAACCTTTAAAACTATGAATACTTGAACAAAAAGTACTATTTCAAAGGGAATAAACCTTAAAAACTATAAGTATTTGTATAAAAAGTAGTATTTTACATGGAATAAACATTTAAAACTATAACTATTTGGACTAAAAGAAGTATTTTATGTGGAATAAATATTCAAAAGTGGATGTAATTAAACAGAAAATAGTATTTGGGAGGGAATGAATCTTTGAAACTATAAGCATTTGGACAAAAAGCAGTACTTCAGTTGGAATACAGCTTCAAAACTATGAACACGAACAGAAAGTAGTATTTCAAAGGGAATAAACCTTTTAAATTACAAGTATTTGGACTAAAAATGGTACTTTTCGTAGAATAAATCTTCAAAACTGTATGGAAATGAACAGAAAATAGTATTTCAAAGGGAATAAACCTTTAAAACTCAAAGTATTTGGACTAAAATAGGTCATAAAGTAGCTCATAAGTACCAGCACTAAGACGTGGGGGGAAAAAGATGTAAAAGCTGGTTTAAGATGTATTTCATGCCTAAATACATCCCAACATTTCCCCACAATCTTTCTCGGGGTGCACCGGTTTTACATTCCTTTTGGGGAAACCAACTTATGCTTTTTTTAATCAGGGTTTTCTGTCAAGCACTGCAACTTGCAATATTTAAAATCTGCTCCTTCCCTGGTCTCTGAAAACTCAGTGTTGATGACTAAAACATGTCCTCCACACGTGGCTTTACTCAGCTATAATGATGGTATTTAATTATTCCGTTACCATAGCGATCTTCGTCCGGATGTAACAGTCATCCTCCACCAGGTACTCGTGGCCCGTTTTAAACAACTGCAGCATCTTGGGAATGTCGACACCGACCGACCCTGCACCAGGAATAACACAGAATTAATACAATCAGCAGGGATGTTTTTCCAATTTAGACACTCAGTAGCTGTTGTTAATTTGATTGGCTGCAGTAAAACCATTAGCCGTTAAATGAGGAACAACAAATTAAATATAACGTGCTAGAATTAAGACAATCTGCTCCAGCAATGAAGGACTGACAGAAAGATACAACCTCAAATCGCTCTACGAGTTAAGATCTAATATATTTAGACAAACACTGATGAGAAACCGATTACCTCTCTTGCCCTTTGGAAACTTCTTCCTCAGCTTGTTTTTCAGCAGCACGAGCTTCGGGAGGATGTCTGGAACTGCAACATAGAAATCTGCCGAAATCTTGTCGTCCAAGATCTGGAAAAGAATCATGTTTATGCCTGTAATAACACTGGTTGCCTCATATTGTGTAGTCTTTTTTGGACATCTAATAAGTCTACACCCTTTCCCTCGATAATACACACATTTTGAGTATTGTAGATTAGCTGTAGTACCTGGTTAATAGTAAAGGAGCACCATGACAGAGACTTGTATGAGGTTTAATGATGTCAGGCCATTGAACAAGTGTTAAATCAAGCTAAGATAAACTAAATCTGTCATCTAAATCTGATAGCTGTTTTCATAGCTGAATTTCATGTTCCTGTGTAAGAATAGATGAAAACAAAGAGTGAGGTACAGGTTTTTGCTAATACAAATCAATATTGATCATTTCAAAATCCCTGTCATTGACATGGTGTTGTTTAGCTAGTAAAGGAGCACCGTGACAGAGTTTTGTAACAGGTTTCATGATGTCAGGCCATTGAACAAGTGTTAAATTAAGCAGGGATAAACTAGGATACAGGGGGTCCTCGACTTGCGTTGGAGTCCTGGTCCTACGGATCGACGTAAGTCAATTTTCGCTGTAAGAACTTCGGTGAAAATGTAGACAAAGTCGTTACGTGCAACATGATATCGATCGGTTCTTCAGAAAAGTCATGAATACCAACGACTTTCATGCATGTATGCATCATTTTACAAGAAGATAACAGAATATGTTGCACTGTTTTTATAACTTGACCAATGTTTGTAGGTGTTCTGCCCCATTCCGGGTGTTTTATTTGATCCAATTTCACTTCCATGGAGATGGCTTTCCTTTTCTTCGAAGCACTGACATCAGAAGAGTTTGATTTGAGCTTGGGAGCCACAATGAACGGCAAAAACTTTGTGAATGTAGCACAATCCAAGGTGGTGTACAACCGACGAATGTAAAGAAAGTCGTCTTTTAGCACCACGTGACGACGGATTCATCCACTCCACTCACCAACTAGTTCCACGTAACAACAAAACGCTGTAGGTTGAGGACATCGTAAACCGTTAGTAGAACATCTGGTTGCTGTATTTGTGGCTGTTCTTTATGTTTTCGCATAAGAACAGATGAAAACAAGGAGTCAGTTGTCATTTTTTTCAAACAAAAAAATACCAATCATGTCAAAATCTCTGTTATTGACATGTTTTTGTTTAGCTACTAAAGAAACACCATAATAGAGACTTGACATATCTTTGAGGTTTAGTGATGTCAGGCCATTGAAAAAATGTTAAATTAAGCTGGGATAAACTAGAATAAGGATCCTGCACCCCAGAAGAACATCTGATGACTGTTTTAGTGGTTTCTTTCTACATTTCCAAGTGAGAAATGATGAAAACAGAGTTCAGCGTAGGTTTTCGCTAATGCCGATCACTTCAAAATCCCTGTAATCCACATTTCTGGTCAATATTTTTAAGGCTTAAAAAGACTAAAGAGGAAATGTTCTTTATGACGAAACAAATGACAGCCTTGAAAATCTAAATTAAGCCGTTTAAATGTGGGCCAGCTTTGTTTTAACAGCAAGTTTGATCGAGTAAGAAGGATTTTACATCCAATAACTAACTTTTGACAGAGTCTGATGATCCACAAATCTGATAACATGCATTCATTTGTGTCTAAATTATCTTAAACCTGCTCGATTTCAACGTATTGACAATAATCCATTTTTTCCTTGTAGCCTCCAGTTTCTAGTAATTTAACCACCTGCTGTACTGAGCCAAAGTGACCACATGTAAGGTAGGAATCTGCAGAAAAATACGGATTCCAAGGAAAGTTCTTCTGCTTTCCCTTCACGGACTAAATAAACTTGATGTGAACTTCCAGTTTGTGATGTACCTTTGCTTTAAAGAACTCACCGGCTGTATGAGCTCGGCTCCTCCTGCGAACACAGCTCCGTTCTCCTGGGCCAGTTTGGCTTGATTCACATCCTGCAGAAGAAAAAAATAAATAAATTTAAAAAAGAAACGTGACCAAGACACCGTCACCCATTTAAATCTGATCTGGGCGTGTCAAAGCCTGGCAGACCCCAACGGTGTCATTCATTATGCTCGTTAACATCTAAGTTACAACCCACAACCTGCGCCGCTTGACAGGAATATTAATCAAACCCTGCTGGATGAAAACAGCCGCTACAGAAGCACCATTCGTTACAGACAAACAGGGTGACAAATAAAAGGTGCTGTCGCTGCACATCTGAATCATGCTTGGACAAAATTAAAACAATTCCTCAACAGCAGACACACAATCGGCTATGAAATTAAGATTCAGCGAGACCGGCGGGGTGAGAACATAGAACTTTTTTCTTACCTCGGTGAAAACTAAAACTTTGTTCATCTCCGTCTTGAAGGGGTGAGGAAGGTGGACGGTGCTGACGAAGGGGTCGACTTTTTTCTGCAAGGGGGAGGAAACAAAAAAGTATAGGTTTTTACTAATACCGATCAATATCAATAATTTCAAAATCGCTGTCATTGACACGTTATTGTTTAGCTGGTAAAGGAGCACCACAACAGAGACTTGTATCAGGTTTAGTGATGTCAGGCCATTGAAAGTGTTAAATTAACATTTAATGGCAGTTTTTTGTGGTTGTTTTTCATGTTTCTGCTTAAGAACAGATGAAAATAAGGAGTCGGGTATCATTTTTTTCGAATACCAATCATTTCAAAGTCCCTGTGATTGACACGTTCAGCTAGTAAAGGAGCACCATGACAGAGACTTGACATATCTCTGAGATTTACTGTCAGGCCTTTGAAATAGTGTTAAATTAAGGTGGGACAAAGTACAATAATGATCGTACAGTGGTAATAGAACATCTGATAGCCGTTTTTGAGGCTGTTTTACATGTTTCTGCACAAGGATAGAAACAAAAAACAAAGAGCCAAGTACAGGGAGTCCTTGACTTACATGGGAGTTCCGTTCCTACGGATCAATGTAATTTAAGTCGATGCAAGTCGATTTTGTCATAGTGATGTCAGGCCATTGAAAAAGTCTTAAATTAAGTTGGGATAAACTAGAATAATGACCGTACATCCCAATAAAACATTTGGTGGCAGTTTTTGTGGCTGTTCATGTTTCCACGTCAGGATAGATGAAAACAGTCGGGTATCATATTTTTCTAAATGATCAATACTGACCATTTTAAAACCCCTTATGATTGACATTTTGTTATTTAGCTAGTAAAGGAGCACCATGACAGAGACTTGTATCAGGTTTAGTGATGTCAAATCAAGCTGGAATAAACTAGAACACAGGAGTCCTTGGTTTATGATGTCTTCGACCGAAGGCTTTTGGTCATTACATCAGAACTGGTTACGTGGAACTAGTTGGCGAGAGGAATGGACGAATGCGTCATCACGTGGCGCCATAACAGGAAGACGGCTTTGTTTTCATACAGTCTTTTTATGTCCTAGATTATGATTTTACCACTGTGTTATACACAGGAGATGCGTAAAGAGAGGGAGTTCTGACTTAAGGCAAAAATCGACTTGCGTTGCACCGCAGGAACGGAACTCCGACGTAAGTTGAGGACCCCCGGTAAAAATCCTACATCCCAATAAAACATTTAATGGCTGTTTTTGTGACTGTTTTTCATGTTTCCACTTAAAAATAGATGACAACAAAGAGTCGGGTATCGTTTTTTAATACTGATCAAAAGGGACCATTTCAAAATTCCTGTGATGGTTATGTTGTTGATTAGTAAAGGAGCACCATGACAGATACTTGCATCTGGTTTAATGATGTCAGACCATTTGAAAAGTGTTAAATTAAGTTGGGACAACCTAAAAAAATTATCATAAAGTGTTAGTAGAACATCTGTTGGATGATTTTGTGCCCGTTTTTCATGTTTCCGCATAATGATAGACAAAAACAAAGAGTCAGGTAGAGGGGTTCCTCGACTTGCGTCAGAGTTTCGTTTCTACGGATCGACGTAAGTTGATTTTCAACAAAAGTTAGAACGCCGGCAAAAATGTAGACAAAGCCGTTACATGCATCACGATATCGATCAGTTCTTAGGAAAGGTCCTGAATACCAACGACTTTCATGCATGTATGAATCATTTTACATGAAGATAAAAGAATATGTTGCACTGGTTTTATAACTTCAGCGTTTTATTACATCCAATTTCACTTCCATGGAGATGGATTTCCTTTTCTTCAAAGCACTGCCATCAGAAGAGTCTGACTTACGCTTGGGAGCCATAATAAAGGGCAAAAAGTTAGCGAATGTAGCAGAATCCAAGGTGGCGTACAACCGGAAAATGTAAACAAAGCTGTCTTATAGCGCCGCATGACGACGTATTCGCCAACTTGTTCCATCTAACCAGTTCTGACGTAATGACGAAACGCCGTAGGTCGATGACGTTGTAAACCAAGGAGCCCTGTATAAGCTTTTTTGAATACCAATCAATACCAACCATTTCAAAATCCCTGTGATTGACATGTTGTTGTTTAGCTAGTAAAGGAACACGATGACAGAGAATTCAGATCTCTTTGAGGTTTACTAATGTCAGGCCATTAAAAAAGTGTTAAATTAAGCTGGGATAACCTAAAATAATGATCATAAAGTGTTAGTAGAACATCTGTTAGCCTTTTTTGTAGCTTTTCTTTATGTTTTTGCGTAAGGATAGACGAAAACAATGAATCGGGTATCGTTTTTTTCTAATACCAATAATTACAAAATCCCTGTCCTTGACCTGTTATTGTTAACTAGTAAAGGAGCACCATGACAGAGTTTTGTATGAGGTTTACTGATGTCAGACCATTAAAAAAAAGTGTTAAATTAAGCTGGAATAACCCTAAAATAACGATCATAAAGTGTTAATAGAACATCTGATGGCTAAGATGGCTAAGAACAGATGAAAACAAGGTATAGGTTTGAGGGGGAAACAAAAAAACAGATTTGGCAGAAAATAAGCAGCAAGCCTCGATAATCAAGCATTAAATCTGTTTAAATTTTCATTTCTCCGGAGTGTTCAGGATTCATTATGCATTAGACGGAGTTAGAAACCGCCTGGACGTCACAGCAGCTCCGCAGTCCTTTTATGTGGAAACAAACTAATGAGGTTTTTTATTCCACTGTGTCGTGCCGTTTTTAGCTGATTAACAAAAAAAAAAACAAAAAAAAAAAACTTTCGTGTTGCAAAGATTGATGCGGTGAACATCCCTCAGACCGGCGGAGGCGAGGCGTGATGGCAGCGGAGCCAGATAGATGAATCCAAAATACACTGAGCCAAGTCTGGCTGCTAAAAATGGGTGTGTTTGGCAGCCGATCAGCCTCGTTGGGATGTTCTCTTCTATTCTGAGGACGCAGACAGATGATGAAAGGAAAAACAGCAGCTGGTGGTTTATTTTAAAATGCCATGGAGCAAATAGGTGCAAATCCATGAAATCCAAAAGGCAGAGATGTGTCTAAAAATACGACTCGTGGACCTGCAGAGTCGGCTTTGGGTGCAGATGGCAGCTGTTTGTATTTATTTAACCTTTATCTAACGAGAAAGAGCAGAACCTCTTTTACAAGGAAACTGACGATATAGAAGATTAAAAGCACACAAGATGCACCGTATACATCAGGGGTGTCAAACATGCAGCCCGTGGGCCAAAAGCGGCCCTACAGAGGGTCCAATCTGGTCCTCAAAGAGCAAAAATTACAGAGAAGACATTAACTGCAGATTGTAAATTAGTAAAACTATAAATTTAAAATCATTTCTAGACCATGACAAGTTGTTTTGATCATAAAGTAAAATACGAGATTGTTCGTTGTTCTTTTGTCATTTTGCATCTCATTTTTGTAATATTTTGTCTTGTTTTTGTTGTTTTTTGTCCGATTTTTGTCATTTGTTTGTTTTTGTGGCTTCGCGTTTCCTTTTAGCCTCGCTGGTGTTTTTTTGTCTTATTTTTGTCATTTTATGTTTTGTTTTATTCGTTGTTTTGTGTATCGTTTTTGTTGTTTTGTGTTGTTTGACTATTTTTTGTCATTTTGTTTCTCGTTTTGTGTCTCATTTTTGTCATATTTTGTCTCGTTTTGGTCGCTTTGTGTCTTTTTTTTGTCTCACTTATGTCATTTTGTGTCTCATCTTTGTAATATTATGACTGGTTGTTTTTTGTCTGACTTTTGTCACTTGTGTTATTAGTCTATTTTTTGTCATTTTGTTTCTCGTTTCTGTCATTTTTTGTCTCGTTTTTGTCATTTGTCCATTTTTTTTGTCGCTTTTTTGTCTTTCTGTTTTGTTTCATGTCGTTTGTATCACTCTTGTCATTTTGTGTCTAAGTTTTGTCATATTTTGTCTTGTTTTTGTTGTTTTTTTGTCTTTTTTTTCTGACTTGTCATTTGTCTCATGTTTTTGTCGCTTTGCTTCTCACTTTTGTTGTTTTGCGTTTCCTTTTTGTCTCGCTTGAGTTTTTTGCCTTATTTTGTCATTTTGTGTTTTGCTTTATTTGTTGTTTTTTTGTCTCACTTGTGTCGTTTGAAACTATATTTTTGGTCATTTTTAAATGAGGACAACAGGAGGGTTAATACATCTCAAATTAGGAGGTTACATGAAAGCAAAAATCTATTTTTGAGGGAAAAATTGCTAATTTTTTTTAATCATGTCTGGCTTATTTTAAGACAGCTAAGCTTGACAATCCTGGTAAAATAGAGCTTAAAATAAGTTTTCTCAGCTAATTTTAAGATGTCAATATTCTAAATATCATATCTTATTTCAAGAAATCTTACCACGCCATTTTTCAATTGTTCTATTGGCAGATTTTTTCACTTATTTCAGGGTAAAAGTTCCTTGAAATAAGTTGTTTTTTCCTTGTTTTGAGAGGGGCATTTTTTCCAGTGTGATGCAAAGAAAACCACTCTGGTGTTGTCGTTACCTTCTTCTCCAGCTTCATGTCGAGCTTCAGGTCAATGTAAATGGGCTGACTGAGGGCAGTGAAGTCCAACGCCTGAAACTTCTTCAGCATGTCGATGGCTTCGGCTGCAGAGTGGACGGTCCTGGGGTAATATCTGAGGATGTAGACGTCGTCCATCGGCTTCCACGCCGTCTTTCCAAAAGGTTTATGTCTGTATTTGTCATCGATGACCCTCTTCTCCTTCTTGGCCTCCTTCTCAGCATCAGCTTTTTTCTTTTGTGCCCTGACAGTGAATAAAGGACAGGTTCAACTGAGAAATGTTTGCTTGGACAGTTTTTTAAATGTATATTGAACAAATGGGAAAAACTGTGAGTTTAAAAGCTGTGTTTTAAAAAGCAGGGTGTCAAATTCATTTTAGCTCAAGAACCACATTCAGCCCAATTTGATCTCCAGTGACCAGTAAAATCACAGCATAATAACCTATAAATAACCACAACGCCTAATGTTTCCTTTGTTTTAGTGTAAAAAAGTACGTTCTGAAAATGTTCACATTAAAGGAATTATCTTTTAACAAAACATTATGAACAACTTGAAATTTCTGAAGAAAAGTTCAATTTCAACAATATTATTAGTCAGTTTATCATTTTCACATTACAACTTACAGATCACAGTTTATCTACAAAGACACAAAACATTTAGTCATACGTATCTGGAACTGAATGATATAATATTTTACTGTATGATCAAAATGACAAAAGTCAGTCAAAAAAAAGATTAAAAAAAACAACAAAAACATGACAATGTTACAAAAACAAGACACAAAATGACAAAAATGAGACAAACGACATGAAATGAAACAAAAAGAGACAAAATAATTTGACAAAAAGTTACAAAGTGTCAAAAAAATGGACAAACGACAAAACGAGGCAAAAAATTACAAAAGCGAGAAAAAGAAAAAAGAGACGAACGAAACAAAACAAAAAAGACACAAAAAATTGACAAACGACAAAAACAAGACAAAAAAAATCCCAAAAGCAAGAAAAAAATGACAAAAGCTACACACAAAACAAAGAAGAAAGCAAAACACAAAGTGACAAAAATAAGACAGAAAACACAAGGAAGACAAAAAGGAAACACAATAACAAAAACATAAGACATGACGAAAATCTGAAAAAAGACAAAACTATACAAAAACAAGACAAAATATGATAAAAATGAGACACAAAACGACAAAAACGAGAAACAAAACAAAAAATGAGACAAACAAAACAAAAAAGAGACATACATTAGACAAAAATTACAAAGCGACAAAAGAATGGACAAATAAAAAAAACGAGACAAAAATGACAAAAGCAAAAAACAAAACGACAAAAAAATAAACACAAGCGAGATAAAAAGATAACAAAATGACAAAAATGATACACAAAACAATGAATGAAGCAAAACACAAAATGATTCAAATGAGACAAAAAACACAAGCGAGACAAAAAGGAAACAAAACGACAAAAACATGAGACAAAATGACAAAAGTCAGACAAAAGACAAAAAAACAACAAAAACAAGACAATATGACAAAAATGAGACACAAACTGACAAAAAATGAGACAAACGACACAAAAAAAGACAAAAGAGCAAAAAAATTTGACAAAAAAGTTACAAAGCGACAAAAAAAACATTTCCAAAGAGACAAAAAAATGACAAAAAAAGGGAACAAAACCAAGACAAAATATGAAAAAAAACAAGACAAAACGACAAAAGAATGATGAACAGTCTAGTATTTTACTTTATGATCAAAACAACTTGTCATAGTCTAGAAATGATTTTAAATTTATAGTTTTACTAATTTACAATCTGCAGTTAATGTCTTCTCTGGAATTTTTACACTTTGAGGGCCGGATTGGACCCTCTGGAGGGCCGGTTTTGGCCTGTGGGCCGCATGTTGGACAGCCCAGTTGTAAATGTTTGCATACTCACTTGACAGCTGCAAACGTCCTGACAGGTAAGCTCCTGGATGCTGGTACACCTGTGTGGGCAGGAAGGTTCAGCAGCTGACATCCTGTTAGGACTGGAGAAACCAACAGCTGAGCATTTCCAAAGACAGAGAACTGCACTAATTATCCAGGTGAACAACAGCAATAACCCAACTGATTACTTATAATTATAAATTATCTCCTACACAGAGACAGGATGCATCAGGATCTAACACACTGAAAGCTTTCATTCACCTCAGACAGGTGAGTTTTTCACACAGTCTTTATCAGCTGTAGGTAAATTACTCGTTACAAAGCCGACATTCACAGGTTTAATTATGAGTTTCATTATAAAAGTCTGGACATTATTATTTACTCTTGGTAAAGCTAGATTATCATCACACATGGACAGAATTTTCATTGTTTATGGCATCATAAATGAAACCGAGACTCAGTTATTTGAATTAATTAGCTTAGGAGTAGATTTAGTCTTTTGTTTATTTAGTCCTGCCTGAGGAGAAAAGGCTTTCAGAGTCAGTAACTTCTTTCAAATCACTTCTGAAAATCCATTTTTATAGGCGTGCTTTTATGTGAAGTCTATTTTAGATTTATTTAGTTTTAGCGTACTATATCCTGTTTATTTTAGATGTTCTCTCTTGTTTTATTTTGATTTTAGCTGCCTGGTTCTTTGGTGTGATGATTTTTGACTTCCAATTTTAACCCTCAGTCTGATTCTTTAATTTTTAAACTGCCTATTTCCCTTGTTTGAGATGTGTGCTATTCTAATTAATTTTTCATTTAACTTATTATCATTTTTATGATTTATTTTCATCGTCTGCTGTCTTGCCTGATTGTCAGTTTTCATGTTTTGACTGTCGAAGCACTTGGTGAATGCTGTTATTAACCCTCCTGTTGTCCTCATTTACAGGCACCAAAGAAATATTGTTCCCTTGTCTGAAAAAACCCAAAAATTCAGCACAAAAAAAAAGAATTCCCCAAATTTATAAAAATTTGCAAAATCGTTAGGAAGAAAATTCCAAAAATTCCTTAAAGGATTCCCTTAAAAGTTTCATTTAAAAAAAAAAAAAAAAAAAAAAAAAATCTCCAAATTTGGAAAGATTTTTTTTTTTTTTTAAATGTAAATATTTTCAAACATGAATAAAAATCTTCCGAAAAAAATCCTAAAAATATCCAAAGTGATTACATATATATCAGTAAAAGCCCTAATATTTTCTTTAAGAACATTCGGGAAAAAATCAACCAAAATCCAGTGAAATTCGCTGTCGAAGCGCTTGGTTCTTAAAGAAACATTATTTTTTTAACATTTTTTTTCCACCAAAAAACGTTCAAAAATTTCCCAAAAATGTTGAAAATGTGGACGTTTTCACTGTGAAAAATTTTTCCCCCACACGAGGATTAAGGGTACTATATAAAGTTATCATTGTTATTAAATTATTATTAGCGGACTCAAATCCATTACTTGATGTACTGACCGATCTGTATGGCAAACGTTGCGTTTCTATCAGAATTAAACTGTGAGGAACGTTAATACAGGAGTTAATGTCTGAATTATAAAATGCCTTCATTTCAACAGACTCATGTCAGGACTCAAAACAATCGATGAAAATCACATTTTATTCCGACAAAGACGAGATATAGTGGAATTGGGTGACTAAACTGGGAATACAGTTTTCTATTTTGATGCTTTTTGGTCTCTTTTACTTTCATTGAAACCCACAGTTACATCCTAAAACCCCTCACAGCTGCAATAAACTTTCATTCTTTACTAGTCGATTTGAGTTCAGAAATCTGACCGTTAAATGTACATATTTCCATTTTTTACTAAAAGCTACGCCACCAAGCTAATTGTGAAGACATTTAATTAGCAATCAGTGCTGACTCTTAAATCTTAAAAGCGGCATACATAATCTGAACCAAACAACTCTTAAATACAACTAAATGACAGCTTTTGACCTGCTTGTTACCGCCCACCACCACCTATGTCATTCATAAAAGGGGACATTTTATATATTTAACACGTATTTGGCTAATGGAAGTCAAGCCGAATTAAAGCAGGAGACTGAGTAATTCATGTGAAATACTAAAAACTGCTCAGTCGTAGAGAATACGTGCGAAAAATCGAGAAGATTCTTAAATGCGACGTTTGTCGCTAAGAGTTTGGCTAACAGGGCTAGCTAGCGCAGCAGCAGCGGATTAACTAAAACGCGACTACAGCAGATTTAATCTTCTAATGAAACCCAAAAACTAAACAGCAAATCTGAAAAAACAAACAAACACATACAGGTAATTTCGCTGTTTGTCACAAAAACGTAAATTTACACAAAAATAACTGACCTTTCCACACAGTCCGCGTGCAGGATGCCATATCTGGGAATACCGCTTGTCCGTGTGAAAACAACGGAACGCCTTAAATGGTTCCGCCTCGGACTGTACGCAAATCTCTATTCGAAAATAGTCCAATTTCAGATATTTTCCCTTTTGGTAAACACATTAAACATAAAGAAAAAAATAACATATCTCGAAAGAATATTTAGGATGAACTCTTATAATCGGCATATATTTGTTGTGGTAATCTTTACTGTTTAGAGTGGAAAAAATGAGCTATATGAACATTTAAGCAGTGAGAAAATTGTGGAAAATAATATTTCATTGCATAAGAAGAGTTGCAATGCGGATTGAATTAATTCCGAATTTTATGGCGTGTTCTAAATATTATGAAAACATCAAGCCATTCATTATGAAACATAAAATTGTCTATTAAAGTGTAATTTTTTGCTAATGTATAAATGCGACGCACAACAATTTTATTCACATTTTTAATTTACTTCATTGTGTTTTGCGTGTGTTTGTTTGGGCTTAAAAGTGGGACAGAGTTCACTAAATTGCACATAAATCTGAATGTTTTACGTGTAATTTTTAAAATATTTGCCATACATATTGATTTTCTTATCTTCTTATCTGTAATGATCAAATAATCCACCTTTAGTTTCGTCATTAATTCCATATAATGTCAGAAAACTGAGAGAAAGGTTGCACAACACGCCTCGAACAAGTCAAAAAAGAGCCCAAAACATAAATATTTTCAGTTTAATTTCATGCATGACAAAGAAAAGTATAAAATCTTAACATTTAAGAAACTGAAACATGCATTTCTGGAGTTTTTTGATTGCAAAATGACACAATAATTGATCAGCGAGCTATAAATTTCTTGTTTTTGTTTATTTTGTGCTTGTTTGGGCTTAAAAGTGTACATATTTGAGATTTTTTTTTTTACTAACAATTTTGAATGCATTTGCCATATTTGTTGATTTTCTTATCTGCTTATCTGTAAATATCAAATAATGTATTTAATATGTCCATTTAATGTCAGAAAATTGGGAGAAAAGTTAGATAACATGCCTCTAAAAAGTCATAAAAGAGCCAAAATATAAAAATATTCAGTTTAATTTCCCGTATAACAAAGGAAAACGTAAAATCTTAACAGCTAACCCTCCTGTTGGCCTCATTTACGGACACCAAAAAATATTGTTTCCTTGTCTGAAAAAAATCCAAAAATTCACCAAAAAAATCCCCCAAATTTCTGAAAATTTGCAAAACTTTCAGGAAGAAAATTCCAATAATTCCTTAAAAGTTTCCCTTAAAAGTTTTATTTTTTTTTTAAAAATCCCCCAAATTTGGCAAGAAAATTCTTGTAAATATTTTCAAAAAATGAGCAAAAATCTTCCAAAAAAATCCTAAAAATATCTAAAGTGATTCCATATATATCAGTAAAACTTTCTTTAAGAACATTTAGCAAATTTCTTGAAGAAATTCGCTAGATTCTGGTCGATTTTTTGTGTGTGAATGTTCTTCAGAAACATTTTTAACATTTCTTTTTTTCCACCAAAAAATGTTCAAAAACTTCCCAAAAATGTTGAAAATGTGGACATCAGAAGTTTCACTGTGAACTTTTAAACGGGTCAATCTTGACCCGCAGGACGACACGAGGGTTAAGAAGCTGAAATACGCATTTTTCGTTTTTTTTTTTTTTACTTGCAAAATGACACAATTATTGATTAGCATGGTGTAAATTTCGTGTATTCTTATTCATATTTTTAATTTACCGCATTTGTTACATTTTGACAGTCTTTATCCAGTTATTTGCGGTAAGAATAAAAAATAAAAATGCGTGTGTGGATTTTTGCGTGTGTTTGGAAACGCGGCGGTTGCGTGGACGCGGGACTGACGGGTACGAGCGGAAGTGGCGTTTGTTGTTCTTCCTTGTGTTTCCGAGACGTTCAGGGGCTAAACGGGTTCAACAGCCGCGTCTGCATGTCTCTGCCAGTTCCCCCCACAAACCGTCTTCTACCGCCCCCGAATGAAGGTAATATCCCGTTTTAGTTTGTTTCTAAGCCGCTGCCGCTTCAACCACGTTAATTTTAAACACTTAAATCCGCCTCCGTCGGTGCCGAGCCGCCTCCGCCGCGGTGAAGCCCGGGCGGCGTGCGCCCTGCCGCCGCTAGCCCGACTACTCCAGCGCCCGGCTTCGACAGGAGCTCCGGACGGGCGCCGCTTCTCGCCTCATCCCGGGGTTATTTTGGTGGAATTAGCGACTCAATACCTCCACGGACGTGTAGCCGGGAGGCGTGTTTACCTCGCTGTCAGGTGTGACAGCTGCCGAGCAGCTCCGGCCTCCTAATGTCACTCCTGACTTTAAAGCTATGTTTGGATACTCAGCTGTTGGTTGGTGGTTGGTGGGTTGTTTGGTTGGTGCAGTTGCCATCTCTACATAGTTTGCCCTCCCCTCCTCAACTTTGCAAACATATCAACTCCCTCAGAGTGTGAAGCAACAGATTCAGGGTTTGCCGTGATGTTTAGAGTATCTGTGGGGTCTGGATTGTTGGAACTATCCGAGCTCCTCCTCCATCTCCATATGGTTGTGATATGAACCGGTGCCAGGAGGCCATATATCTGCCTGCTTGTGACCCAGTGGTGTGTAAACAGGTTATGTAAGTCTTCTCCAAACTTATTCTCTCCACTGCCAACCTGAACCTCCGGGCAGCTGGAGCCTCATATCAGCTCCTCTGCACTTGTTCTACTCTAGAAGTTTGTTGTAAGAGTCATTTATTGACCAATCTGCAAGAACTAAAGGAGTTGTGCATGCTTTTTTTGCAGACAGAAAGTTAGTTTGAATAACCTGCAAGCTGTCAAACTTATTTTAGCTCAGGGCCACATTTGATCTCCAATGACCAGTGAAATCACAGCGTAAGAACCTATAAATGATCCAGATTTTTCTGTTGGTTTAGTGCAAAAAAGTACATTCTAAAAATGTTCACATTTAAGGAATTCTCTTTTTACAAAACATTATGAACAACCTGAAGTTTCTCAAGGAAAATGAGTGAAATTTTAGCCATATTGTACCTCAGTTTATCATTTCCACATTCCAACTTCCAGATCACAGAGTCTCTACAAAGAAACACAATATTTAGCTGCATCTTGAACTGAACGTTATAGTACTTAACTCTATGATCAAAAAGACAAAAAAACAAGACAAAATATGACAAAAACAAGACACAAAATGACAAAAACGAGAAACAAAATGGCAAAAATGAGACAAACGACATGAAATAAAACAAAAAGAGACAAAAAATTGACAAAAAAGTTACAAAGTGACAAAAAAATGGACAAACGACAAAAACGACACCAAAAAACCACAAAATGACAAACTAGAAACAAAACGAGACAAAAAATGACAAAAGCAAGAAACAAAACAAAAAAAGACAAAGGAACACAAGCAAAACAAAAAGGAAACACAAAATGACAAAAACACAAGACAAAAATCAAAAGTCAGACAAAAAAGACAAAATATTACAAAAATGAGACACAAAACCAAAAAAATGATACAGACAACATGCAATAAAACAAAAACAAGGCAAAAAATTACACAAATGAGACAAAAAAATGACAAAACCAAGAGTGTCTACAAAGGAGCACAACATTTAGTCACAGCTGGAACTGAACAATCTAGTATTTAACTTTATGATCAAAATGACTAAAGTCAGACAAAACAAGACAAAATATTACAAAAACGAGACATAAAATGACAAAAGAGAAAAACAAAATGACAAAAAATGAGACGAGTGACATGAAACAAAACAAAAAAGGGACAAAAAAAATGAGACAAAAAAGACAATTATTGACTAGCAAGCTATGAATTTCTTGTTTTTGTTTGCCATGTGTTTGTTTGTGATTAAATGTGGGGCATAGGTCACTAAATTGGACATATTTTAGATTATCTTCCTTGTAATTTTTAATAAATTTGCCATATATATTGATTTTATCATCTTCTTTTCTAAAATTATCGAATAATTTGCCTTAAATTTCCTCAATATGCCCATATAGTGCCAGAAAAAGGAGAGAAAAGTTCCATAGCACACCTCGAAAAAGTCATAAAAGTCTTGTTTTGTACGACCAACAGCCTAAAATATAAATATATTCACATTAATTTCATGTATGACAAAGAAAAACATAAAATCTTCACATTTTAGAAGCTGAAACATGCATTTTCAGTTTTTTTTTTTGGTTTGCAAAGTGAAACAATTATTGATTAGCAAAGTATAAATTTATTAATTTTGTTTGCCATGTGTTTGTTTGGGCTTAAATGTGGGACATAGTTCACTAAATTGTGCATATTGTTGAATATTTCACTTGTAATTTTTAATATATTTGCCATATTTATTGATTTTATTATCTGTAATTATCAAATAATTCGGCATTAATTTCCTCATCATGTCCACATAATGTTAGAAAATGGAGAAAAGTTGGATCACGTCTTCAAAATGTCATGAAAGAGCCCAAAATGCAGATACTTATAAAAATCTTCCTAGAAGCTGAAAAAATAATAATATTTTGAGTGTTGTGCTTAATCTGTGATGCAGTCATTGATTATGAAGAGGTAAAATTCTAGTTTTTGTTTCAAACTTGTTAGTTTAAGAGAGTTTTGGCTCAAAAGTGAGACATAAATCACTAAATTGCAGATCTATTTACTTGTAACTTTGAATACATTTGCCAAATCTCCTCATAAATCTACATTTATTCAGGTATATTTTGTTCTTTAACAGAACTTGATTCACTCTGATTTCAGTTTTGAGTCAACAGAAGTGAACTTGTCTTCAGAAAAGCAGATTTATTTTGCTGCTTCTCAGATATTTTCAACATTTCTGACATTTTAACTCAACAAACTTGTCTTTATATTCTGTTTCTATGCTGATGTCCTAATCTTCTCCTCTAAATCTTTATTAAACAGCTTCAGGATCCAAACAGTTTCCACTCTGAGGCTCTCCAGCAGTAATTTAATTACCTTAAATCCTCTGACATGATATCATGATCCGACAGCCTATTAGTGAAACGTTTCCTGCTCAGATTCACAGTTTCAAAGAGTCCAAATACCACACAATGTGTTTTTATTGATGCGTGAAGTTTATTACTGCAGGAAGTTTTCAGTTTTACTGCCTAAATGAAGTAATATTTGCAATATTTGCCAATAATCATACAACTGTATGATTATTGGGTAATTTTGCAATTAAAAACCGCAAAAAACGCATGTTTCAGCTTCGTAAATGTAAAGATTTTATGCTTTTCTTTGTCATACATGAAATTAAACTGAATATATTTTTATTTTGGGCTGTAATATGCTAATTTGCTGCTGCATTAGAGATCTGCTCCGGATAATCCACTCGTTTGGTCAAACAGAACAAGTTAGAGAGGATTTTAGACGTTTTAATTTGCTGCTAAAACCTCGATTTACCCTGGAGATGGATTCCTTCAGAGCAGATGTGGAGGATCGGCGGCCAGTCGTCCTCCAGGTGTTTCCTCTGTGAGTTTTTCTGGTTTGGCTTCGGTTCTGGTCGAGACGTCGGGAAATCACCTCCGTTTTTTAGTCAGAGAGCCGGTAAAATCAGCAGCCACATGAAAAAGGATGAGTTATCTGAGCTGCTGGGAAAATACCAGACACAGCAGAACAAATAATAAATCTGCTGTTGAGAAAAGTAGATTTAAAGACAAGATAAGATGATTATTTATTCATCCCACGGTGAAAGAATGCAGCAGCTAAAGGGATGATAGTGCAAATATGTAGGGATACCTGCCGAAAAAATAAAAATAAACAAGAAATATACTAAATTACTGTTGTTATTGTGCAGATTGTTGCATTTGCAGAAGTTTAGATGTTGGACAGATTCCTCTAAATGTGAAATAAACTATATTTTTATTATTAAGTGTTGCCCTACTGTTCAGTTTATGCAGCCATGGGTTAAGGTTAGCATTGTGAAGCATGGTGGTGGCAGCATCATGATATGAAGCATGGTGGTGGCAGCATCATGATGTGAAGCATGGTGGTGGCAGCATCATGATGTGTAGCATGGTGGTGGCAGCATCATGATGGGAAGCATGGTGGTGGCAGCATCATGATGAAGCATGGTGGTGGCAGCATCATGATGGGAAGCATGGTGGTGGCAGCATCATGATGTGAAGCATTTTATCCAGGATTTTTCTCTTTTTTCGTACATTTACGAACACTGAAGCAATTAATCATTCAAGTTGAAAATCAACTATTTTTGATCATGAATTAATGGTCTCCAATTATTGTTGTGTTTAATTAATATATCGTTTAAAATGTGGCTGCAACTTTAATAATGAAACCTAATACAAAACTAGCAAATATTTTTATGAATTAAAAGGGATGTAATGATACACTCAACTCACGATTTGGTACGATTTCTGATACTTGGTTAACGATACGATTTTCTCACAATTTTTTTGCAGAATGAGCATACATGTTTAGATATATAAAAACTACAAATTATATTTCCTCTTCTCTTTATCAAAATAAAGAGAATCTCTTTCTTTCTCTGAGGTAGCTGTGCAATACTTATTACAAACTTATATGTCCTCTTCTTAAAAGTGCAACTGAAATTATATTTTATCTTAAACAACAATAAATAAAGTTTCAAAAAGAGTGCGAGTCTGAAGAACAAAGTTAGTGCACATGCCTTTTATTTATTTTATTAATTTTTAAATGTATTATTATATGTTTCTTTAGTGCAGAAAGCTCAAGATTGTTTCTTCGTGTCTGAATTTAAAATACCTTTTCTGTGTTGCTGCTCTGTTTTTCAGATTAACAGGTATGCCAAAGGAAAAATATGATCCTCCAGATCCCCGCAGATGTTACACCATCATGTCGGCCGAGGAGGCGTCCAGTGGGAAGAAGTCTCACTGGGCCGAGCTCGAGATTTCTGGTCAGTATAACCAACGTTCTCCACCTCGGGGTGCATGAAATGAACATCCAGAACCAGAAACATCCAAGCTCAGATGTGAATCTGTCAAAAAACAAACCAGCAGAGCCCCAAAACCCAGAATTTAGAATCACTACCATTGATTTTTTTGCAATATGAAAACAAACAAAATGATTTTAGAGTTAGAAAAGTTGCATTAAAACCAGTTTAACGGGGCTCATGACTGCTTAAAGGGCAATAACTTTAAATATATTGTTTTAATTTGAGAGATGATGCAAAATATCACGTCATTTTTATTAATTATTCATCTTGTTGGCATGTTTATCTCAGTCACGCTGCTTCTATTGCCTTTTCTGCATGTTTTTGTACTGTTTTTATGTGCATTTAAACTGAAGCAAAGCTACAGTTTCTAATTTCTTCTGCAAAAAATGTCACTAATGTAGCATTTTGGGTTGTTGGTCGACCAAAACTAGACTTTTAAAGACGTATTATCCGGCGTTTTGATAAAATTAAACGCAAATTAATCGATAACTACATATAATAAGATAAGAAATCAAAATGTGTTAAAGCCCAAACAAGTACACGATGAACGGAAACTACAATTTCATCCATCGCGAGTCAATAATCGGGTTGTTTTTCAAGCAAAAACGTGAAATATATGCTTGTGTTAGCTACTTAAATGTCGGATTTTATGCTTTTTTTTGTCGTACGTGATAGTAAACCAAATATCTTAGTGGGTTGGGACAATACAAGACTTTTAAACACGTTTTCCAACCAAACAGCAACAACATCATGATGTGAAGCACGGTGGTGGCAGCATCATGATGTGAAGCATGGTGGTGGCAGCATCATGATGTGAAGCATGGTGGTGGCAGCATCATGATGTGAAGCACGGTGGTGGCAGCATCATGATGTGAGGCACGGTGGTGGCAGCATCATGATGTGAGGCACGGTGGTGGCATCATCATGATGTGAAGCACGGTGGTGGCATCATCATGATGTGAAGCATGGTGGTGGCAGCATCATGATGTGAAGCATGGTGGTGGCAGCATCATGATGTGAAGCACGGTGGTGGCAGCATCATGATGTGAAGCATGGTGGTGGCAGCATCATTATGTGAAGCATGGTGGTGACAGCATCATGATGTGAAGCACGGTGGTGGCAGCATCATTATGTGAAGCACGGTGGTGGCAGCATCATGATGTGAAGCATGGTAGTGGCAGCATCATGATGTGAAGCACGGTGGTGGCAGCATCATGATGTGAAGCATGGTGGTGACAGCATCATGATGTGAAGCATGGTGGTGGCAGCATCATGATGTGAAGCACGGTGGTGGCAGCATCATTATGTGAAGCACGGTGGTGGCAGCATCATGTGAAGCACTTGTTCAGAAAGTAAAGATCCATAAACTACATACAAAACCCTCAGATGTGAACTTTTTAGTTTCCTGCTGAGAGAAAGTGAAACTTTAGAAAGTGTTCAGGGTCGATCAAGTTTCATTTGGTTTTAGTTAATAATAAACCAGGTGTTCATCAGGTTTTTATTTTATTTGAACTTTGATTTATTGAATGTGACTCGTTTACCTTTGAAGCGTCTCTTTGAAGTTTCTTTAGGACTCAAGCGGAGAAATACAGTTTCACTGTGAATTTATCTTTTTATTCTGTCTGGTTTTTGTCAAATATCTCCACCGACCTCTGAAATCCACTCAGTCTGGTTTTATTTGTGGCTTTTAGTGTCGCATGAGGGTTGAAATATTGTTATTGTGATTTTTCATCCTGGAAATAGTTCAATTCTGATTCAGAAAAACGGAATTTATTTCTTGTTGTAGCATAAAATAATAATCTAAGCTTTGGCTTGTTTTCATGTGATGTTGCCTTTTTTTTTGGTCTAATTTAGTTTTTTTAATTTTATGTAATTTATTTGCTTGTTAATTTTCTATCTTTTACTCTTTATTTACTTACTTACAGATTTTTTAAATTTATATATGCATTATGATTATTTACTTTTAGCCTCGTCTTTGTGGTTTTGTTTCTTATTTTTTAACTATCATTATCACCCTTGTTTTTATGGTTTTACTCCTTCCAGTCTATTTATTCTTTTTTTAACGCAATTTGACATTTTTGGTGCTTTTTTGATTTCTGTCCATTGTTGTTTGTTTTATTGATTTATTTTGAAAATCTTTTACCATGTTAATCTCAATTTCTCCACTTTTGCTGCTTTTTTCATTTTTTTATGCCCTGTCTGTAAAGTAATTTGTAATTTTAACAAAAAATGCTATATAAATGGTTATTCTTCAAATTTGTATTATTGTTGTTATTATTATTATTATTATTATTATTATTATTATTATTATTATTATTATTATTATTATTATTATTATTATTATTATTATACAGTTATTTGTGGGAAACAGATACCTGCCACCAAATCAGTTTTCAGTAGACGTCTTGCTTCTGTTTTGTTTCCTGGTTCGATACAAATCAAAGTCAGATTAAAGTTAATATTGATGTATTTTTAAAGGCGCTCTGTGTATTTTTTTTTATTATTTCCAGGGCGGGTGAGGAGTCTAAGCAGCTCTCTGTGGACTCTAACCCACCTGACGGCGCTGCACATCAACGACAACAACCTGACCCGCATCCCGCCGGACATCGCCAAGCTGCCCAACCTGGTCTACCTGAACCTGTCGTCCAATAAGCTCCGCAGTCTGCCCGCCGAACTGGGCAACATGGTCTCTCTCAGGTAAACCATGCAGCGTAGACACAACATGACACAAAGGTATTTACAGATTCTGTATTCTGGAGACTCAAAATAGGCATTAGGTTTAATAAACAGCATAAATCAGGGGATGGAAGTCACTGAATATGTTCTGGAGTCCAGTTAAATCCATCATTAAGAACTGGAAGGAAGATGGAACATGAATAAATCTGACTAGAGCAGGACGTCCTCAAAAACTGAAGGACCGAGAAAAAAGAGACTAGTGAGGGAGGCCACCAAGAAACCTATGACTCCTCTGAAGGAGTTCCAAGCTTCAGCAGCTGAGATGGAAGAGACTGTTCATCCAACAACTGTTGTCTGTTCTTCACCAGTCAAAGCTTTATGGAGACAAAGAGAAAGACTCTGTTGGAAAAAGCTCAAAATAAATCTGGACTAGAGTTCACCAGAAGACGTGGAGACTCTGAAGTCACCTGGAAAAAGATTTTTTAGTCTGAGGAGACCAGGATGGAGCTTTTTGTCCATCAGACTAGACCCTATGTTTAGTGGACACCAAACACTGCACACCACCACAAATGCCCCATCCCCACTGTGAAGCATGGTGGTGGCAGCATCATAATATGAAGCATGGTGGTGGCAGCATCATGATGTGAAGCATGGTGGTGGCAGCATCATGATGTGAAACATGGTGGTGGCAGCATCATGATGTGAAGCATGGTGGTGGCAGCATCATGATGTGAAGCATGGTGGTGGCAGCATCATGATGTGAAGCATGGTGGAGGCAGCATCATGATGTGAAGCATGGTGGTGGCAGCATCATAATATGAAGCATGGTGGTGGCAGCATCATGATGTGAAACATGGTGGTGGCAGCATCATGATGTGAAGCATGGTGGTGGCAGCATCATGATGTGAAGCATGGTGGTGGCAGCATCATGATGTGAAGCATGGTGGTGGCAGCATCATGATGTGAAGCATGGTGGAGGCAGCATCATGATGTGAAGCATGGTGGTGGCAGCATCATGATGTGAAGCATGGTGGTGGCAGCATCATGATGTGAAGCATGGTGGTGGCAATACGATATTAAGCATGGTGGTGACAGCATCATTACAACACTGAGAATAAAGTTTGTGTATCAGACAGAATCCTGATGTGTTTTTGTTGTTTTTCTTGCAGGGAATTGCTTTTAAACAACAATCTTTTACGAGTTCTGCCTTATGAACTTGGGAGGCTTTTCCAGTTACAAACTCTGGGGCTAAAAGGTGAGTCTATAATTTATTATTGCCAATAATTCCAACCATGATCAACACCTGTGACTCCTCTGAAGGAGTCCTAGTATTACAGATTCTGAATCAGTGACATGATGAGAAATAACTGAAAATTTCAGGTTTTTATCTTTAATAGTTCCTGAGATGTTGTTGTTCAAACAGCCTTGAATTTCAGTGTTTTAAAGTGGATCGACTATTTAAAAATAATAATAGTAATTAGCCATATCAAGCAAATAGCAATAGCAAATTAGAGATTGTAGAGTAGAAATTGCTCTAAAAGTACGATCATTTGAGATGATATTTGTTTAAAAAAAAAAAAACAAAAAAAAAACAAAAACATCCATTTCTGCAGGAAACCCTTTGTCCCAAGACATCCTCAACCTGTACCAGGAGCTGGACGGAACCAGGAAGCTTTTGAACTACATGCTCGACAATCTAGCAGGTAAAAGCCTCGGCCGGATCATCCGACGCTCAGCCGGTCGTCACAACTCATGCATTATTTAAGGGTTTATTGTAGCACCGCACGCTGCAGGTATTTCATAACAGGAACACTATTGTTGTGGACAAACCAGCACTAATCCTGGCGTTCCCCCGTCCTCCCAGTTCACCCAGAGCAGCTCCCCCAAAGACCTTGGATCACTCTGAAAGAGCGAGACCAAATGATGCCCACAGGTGAGTTTACCACCAGTGGAGTTACACCTGAAACCTCCTGTTGCCTTAATATTTGTTTTTTTACATTTATTCAACCGTCCACACCCCAAAACCTGCTGAGAAATATAAAAAGCATCTTATATTTAGAAGCTAAGTTGCAGTAATTGTTCATAAAATCACTGAAAAATGTCTTAATTTACATGTTAACCATAAAAAACAGGCTGTGTTTATGGAAATAAATTAGAAATCAATGTAGAAATTTGGGTTATTGAGAGGAAAAACCTACTGGATCAGTAAAATAAGTGCAGCATGGCTCAGAAACAGTGAACAGCGGAGCAAGCTGTTGGAGATACATTCAGCATGGTGAAACATCTTTCTACTGATGATGAGCAGAGACTCACAATTGGACTAAATATGATCCAAAATGACAAAAAACCCGTCCACCGTTACTGAAATTGTCTATAATCGCTGAAAAAATTGTCATTTGTAACTAGTTTCCAGTAATTTTGGACTGTTTTTAAGTTATTTTGGAAAAGTTTCAAATAATATTGGACAATTTTTGACAAATAAATGCAGCATGGCTCAGAAACAGTGAACAGAGGAGCAATTTGTTGGAGATACATTCAGCATGGTGAAACATCGTTCTACTGATGATGAACAGAGTAGAGAGGAAAAGTCTGGAGAGGCTGGAAACATGGAGATAGTTAAATATCTACAATATGTGGCGACAAAATGCCACAAATTAGGAGACAGAAAGTGACAAAATGACAGAAACAAGAAAAAGACAAAAAAGAGCCACAAAACAGCCCAAACAACACACAACTTATCAAAAATAAGACAGAAAACAACAAAACTGAGACACAAAGTGACCTTGAAGAGGCAAAAAGTGTCCAAGATACATAAAATGATCGAAACAAGAAACACTAGACAAAATTGGACAAAAAAAAAACACAAAATGACAAAAATTTAAAACAAAAGACACAAAATGGAGATGACAAGAAAGACTGAGAGTAAAATCAAAGCTACTGGATGAATAAAATAAATGCAGCATGGCTCAGAAACAGTGAACAGAGGAGGTAGTTGTTGGAGATACATTCAGCATGGTGAAACATCAGAAAAAGCTTCGAGTTTGTTAACAAAAAAAAAAAAAGCATGTTGAATCCTCATTTTTTCCATTGTTGGTAACACCTGTGGACACCTGGAAAAATGCTGTACATGCTGATTCCAGGGTCGTTTCCAATTTTTGTAAAACAAATAATTATATTATCTATGATTTATGGCATTCTAACTTCTAGCCATGGTTGTTCTGTTTCTACAGAGGTCCAAGATTTTATATTTCAGTAAAAAAAAATGAGCCTAAAATGAAGAAAAACAAGACAGAATTGTAAAAAAGTTGAGGGTTGCAGAGACAGGAAGCTGTCTAGAGCATCTCAGTCAGAATATTGTCTGTAAATTGGGCCTGAACACAGATGAGAGGAAGAGAAAAAGCTGTCAAAACAAAATAATATGACATGGTTTTGGAGCAGAGAGAGCGTAGTGTTTCTTTTTGTTGTTGCACTCCACTGCCAAGTAGAATAAAAGTCAGCCATGAACTCATTCTTTATTTATGAGGCTCCTTTATGCGTCTTTGGAGTTCTGAGTGAAGCTTTAATTTCATTCCTTCGTCACATCAAACGTGGATAAAAACCATCCAGAGTATCAAAATTCATTCATCAGATGAAGAATAATTTATGGCATTAAAGTCGGGATGTTTTTCCTAAGTAGCTTTCTGAAACTCGGATATTCAATTTTTTTTTACTGCGTTTGACATAAAAAGCATCTCCCATATATTTCTTTTCCTCTAAATTCTCTAAATTAACATGTTTTTCTACTTTTCAGCGACGTTCACAGTCATGTGCTACAACGTGCTGTGCGATAAATACGCCACGCGGCAGCTCTACGGCTACTGTCCATCCTGGGCCCTGAACTGGGAATACAGGAAGAAAGGCATCATGGAGGAAATCACCAGCTGTGATGCCGACATCATCAGTCTGCAGGTAAATTTGCTGGATTAAAAGACACAAATCAGTAAAAAGGAAGCTATATTTCTCAAAAAAGTGTTAATATTAGTCTTCAGTCCTCAGAAAGTTTTTTTTTTTCTATTATTGTAAGCATTAAACTTGGCATAAAAGCTTAAAATGCTGTCCAAGAATCATGATCCCAATTAGCCGAGCAGTTTCTTAGCATTTTTCTTTGCTTCTGTCACTTTTTTACTCGAGCTCATTTTTTACTGCAACATTAAGTCCTGCATCCATTCATTCCTCTATCCATCCATCCATCCATCCATCCCTCCATCCATCCATCCCTCCATCCATCCATCCATCCCTCCATCCATCCATCCATCCATCCATCCATCCATCCATCCATCCATCCATCCATCCATCCATCCATCCATCCATCCATCCATCCCTCCATCCATCCATCCATTTTCTTCAGCTTCTCTGGGGTGGGGTCGCGGAGGCAGCAGATGAAGCAGGTCATTCCAGACGTCCCTCCCCCCAGCAACACTTTCCAGCTTTTTCTGGGGGATCCTGAGTTGTTCCCAGGCCAGATGAGACATATAATCCCTCCAATGGGTTCTGGGTCTACCCTGGGGTCTCCTCTCAGGTGGACGTGTTTGGAAAACCTCCAAAGGAAGCATCCCCGGAAGCATCGGAATCAGATGTCCAAACCACCTCAACTGGCTCCTTTCAACGCGAAGGAGCAGTGGCTCTACTCCGAGCTCCTTCCAGATGTCTGAGCTTCTCATCCTATCTCTAAGGCTGCTCCTAAGGCTTCCACCCTAAGGAGGAAGCTCATTTCGGCCGCTTGTACCTGTAATCTCTTTCTTTCAGTCACTACCCAGAGCTCACGACCACAGGTGAGGGCTGGAACGTAGATGGATGGTAAATTGAGAGCTTCACCGTGTGGCTCAGCTCCCTCTTCACCATGACGGTTCGGTCACCATTACTGTTGACGCTGCACCAATCCGCCTGTCCATCGCTCGCTCCATTTTCCCATCAGTTCTGAACAAGATCCCGAGATACTTTAACTCCTTCGCTTGGGGAAGCAACTCCCCCCCAACCTGTAAGGAGCAATCCACCGGTTTCCAGCAGAGAACCATGGCCTCAGACTTGGAGGTGCTGATCCACATCCCCGCCGCTTCACACTCGGCTCCTGTGCTGCTGAAGGTCACAGCCTGGGGAAGCCAACAGAATCACATCATCTGCAAAAAGCAGAGACGCGATCCTGAGGTCCCCAAATCATCCTGGCTGCGCCTTGAGATCCTGTCCATGAAGACCACAAACAGGATCAGAGACAAGGGGCAGTCCTGGCGGAGTCCAACACCCACTGGAGACGTGTCTGACTTTGTGCCGAGTATTCGGACACAGCTCTCACTTTGGTTGTACAGGGACCAAATGGCTGGTATCAGCGAGGCTGGTGCCCCATACTCCTGCAGTGTCCCCGACAGAGTCCCTCAGGGGACATGGTCATAGCCCTTCTCCAGATCCACAAAGCACATGTAGGCTGGCAGGTCGAACTCCCATGACCACCTCAGCAGCTCCACAAGAGTAAAGAGCTGGTCCACCGTTCCACGACCAGGATAGAATCCGCATTGCTTCCCCTGAATTTGAGGTTCAACAATCGGCCGGAGCCTTCATTGCAGCACCTTAGAGTAAACTAGGGGAGGCTGAGAAGTGTGATACCCCAGTAGTTGGAACACACTCTCTGATGCCCCTTTTTGAAAATGGGGACCACCACCCGGGTCTGCCACTCCACAGACACCGTACCTGATGCCGATGACCCCCCTCCCAACTATAATATATACCCAAAGATCAGAGAGAATCCTCAGAGCTGATGCTGGCGTTGCTTGCATGAACTGCTGCTTCGTCGGTGTCACTTCTCCTGATATCCGTAAACCTTACTCTCAACCTAAATCATCTTAGTCTCCAGTGTCCCTCCTCATCCTCTCTCGACATTGATGAACTTCCACAACACAGTCATAGTTGATAGTAGTTTTTCCCAGCGGATGGTTTCAGAATATCTGGACTCCCCCCTGAAACCAGACAATTATACCCACTCTGCGTTGTGTTTTATCGACTGTTTCTGATGATTTTTCTTTCCTTGTGTCCCTGCAGGAGGTGGAGACGGAGCAGTACTACACCATGTTTCTGGAAACACTAAAGGAACGCGGCTACAACGGCTACTTCTGTCCAAAATCTCGTGCCAAACTGGTTTCTGAGCAGGAGAGGAAACACGTGGACGGCTGTGCGGTGTTCTTCAAGACCGAGAAGTCAGTTCAGCAGCTTTGTTTTTGTTACATACTGTGCAAAATGTGCTTCGTAGGCTTGTGTATGTGACGGTATGCAGATGCTGGTTTGAAGAGTTCTGATTTTTGAAATGAAACCGTGGACTTTACTGCTGCTTTGTCCACTCTCCTGCAGGTTTACTTTGGTCCAGAACCACACTGTGGAGTTCAACCAGGTGGCCATGGCCAACTCCGAGGGCTCCGAGGTCATGCTGAACAGAGTGATGACCAAAGACAACATCGGTGTCGCCGTTCTGCTGGAGGTCAACAAGGACATGTTCTCCGGTGGTAAGAATGGACCAAGAACCTCCAGAATGTCAACTAAAACTAGAGAAACTTTCCACGCCTCCAAGTGTCCCAGCTTCCTGTTTTTATAGTCTCACAGTGGAGCGTTAATGAGTGTTTGCAGAGCTCCAGATGTCCTTTTTAATTCATTTCTGAGCCTCATAACTTCACCAGGACAGCAGATAGACATTAAATTTTCAGGGTTGAGAACTACGTTGGAGTTCTGTTAAAAACTGCAACCAGATCAGTTTTACATCCACTGCAGGTTCCACAGTCTAAACACTAAACACTTGTTCATTTGCTCTATAAGCAACTTTGAGCATCAGTATTATGGGATGTATCATAGTTTCATGCCACAAAGAGACTAAAACTATCGAATCTTCACACTAAACGACAAAAAGACAAAAACAAGACACAAAATATCGAAATCTAGACATAAACAAGAAAAATGAGAGACAAAAATCACACAAAACAAGACAAGCAAGACATCAAACACCAAAAACCAGTCATAGAACAAGAAAAAACAGACACAGAACAGGAAAAGAGAGATGAAAAATGACAAAAATGACGAACAAAATGACCACAATAAAAGCAATACAGGAAACGTTCATCTGCAGTAACATGTTTTCCCACAAGGTGTCACTGTCTGCTGGGTGTTTAGTCCGTGCACTGATTCAGGACTAAAGAAGGACCTGATGTATATTAAAATTACTCTGCTGGATATTTCTGTTGTAGTTTAAAGATGTTTTTACCTGTTAGAGTTAAGATTCTTTACCTGAGTAATTTACCTAGTAATGATTTAAACCTTACAACAAAACATATATATATGCATACATGTTTACCTGATTATACAGATGCTGCGGTATCATTAAATTATGTAGATTAACCCAACAAATTTGATATTATTGCTATAACCCAATGGAATTATTAATTAGAGAGATTAACTAGACTGTTTTGATATTATACCTAAGACTTTTTGGTGTTATCAATTACAGAATAACTAAAGATATTAAGGCCAAGACCCTACAGCGTTAAAAATTATGAACAAAAACCCAGCAAATCCAAATATTGTTTGGATTTTCTATGAGTAAGCTTAGTTTTTTTTGTTATATAGTCAATATTAAAGACTTTTTTTCCTCAGTGTTATTCATGTACAGTAAAACTTCCCTGTCATTCTGTAAATCCTTCTCTTCCTTTTATTTTAAGTATTACAACATCAGTAGCTTTGAGTTTCTTAAGTTGCATCAGAGCTCTGTGGTTTTCTGCAACCAAAATAACCACAGCAGGCTTTATTTGTTGTTTTTTTTTTTTTTTTTTTACAGGATCTGTTCAGTAGGAGCAGCATAATAACCTAAAAATAACAGCAACCCTCGTTGTTTTAGTGCAAATGTTAGTATGATGTAATATTTTACTAATTCTTGAGTAACTGCCAATGATTACCAATAGTTAAATGCCTCTGTGATGTATCTGCTGCCTATCTGGGGTATTAATCCAGTTCTTCTCTTCTGTTTCCAGGCATGAAGCCTCCACAGGAGCAGCAGCTTATCCTGGTGGCCAACGCCCACATGCACTGGGACCCCGAGTACTCGGACGTCAAGTTGATCCAAACCATGATGTTCCTGTCGGAGCTGAAGAGCATCGCTGAGAGGGCCTCAGGCTCCATGGCGACGGACTCGCCCACCTCCGACCCGTCCTCCATCCCCATTGTCCTGTGTGCTGACCTCAACTCGCTGCCAGACTCCGGTACAACTCTCTGAATTGTCTTGGACGATTCGTTGATTTGTTTTTCATATCGTATCATAGATCAGCTGTAATACCTGGTCGTGCCACCAGGTGGAGTCTCAGGTAGAGCTCTGTAGACAGCAGCTTGTTCACTGTGTTTAATATAGTTGCAATCCATGAAGTTGGTCACTAGGACTACATTCGGCATTGTTGGGGTTTAGCTAGCAAGGAGCACCATGACAAAGACTTATGTGGTGCCTAGCGACCTCCACCCCGTCCTCCATCCCCATCGTCCTGTATGCTGACCTCAGCCCTCTGCCAGACTCCGGTATGACTGTCTGAATTTTCTTGGACGATTCATTGATTTGAGTTGTTCGTACTGTAGATCAGCTGTAGAACCTGGTCGTGCCAGGTCGAACCTCGTACTTCTTCGACTGCAGCTTGTTCACTGTGTTTAATACAGTTGGAGTCCATGATGGTGGTCACTTGGACTACATTCGGCATTGTGGGGCTTTAGCTAGCAAATGGGCACCATGACAGAGACTGCTGTGACGCTTATTGACCTCCGACCGAAGTTTTCTTATTCAAAATGATCTGCAATCTACTACGACAGCACTGCTGTAGCCGCATATTGAATACAATAGACATAAACTCTCTCCTGCTCTCTGGTCCAGGTGTGGTGGAATACCTGAGCAACGGAGGTGTGGCCGAGAACCACAAGGACTTCAAGGAGCTCCGCTACAACGAATGTCTGACCAACTTCAGCTGCAACGGCAAAAACGGCAACTCGGATGGCAGCATCACACACAGCTTCCAGCTGAAGAGCGCCTATGACAGCAATCTGATGCCTTACACCAACTACACGTACGACTTCAAGGTAAACAAAAGTCCCATCAGCCAGGTTTAAACACTGTGTGTGGGAACAGTTAAAAACAAAATCACTGCTGGTTAATTTTTCAATACAATCTAAAGTCCTGCAACTCTATGGAAACAGAACAACCATAGAGAAGTCGAGACAACTCAGAAATGTCTTCATAAAAATTGAAAACAACAAAGCTTAATCCATTTTGGTATTTGTTTACCAAAACAATACAATCAAGGTGTTAGAAAAACTGTGAAAATGGTGGCTCTAGATGCTGTAGATAATTAACTATTTACATGTTCCTCTGTTCACTGTTTTTGAACCATGCCACATTTCGTTTTGGTCGTTTTACATCTTGTCGGTGCCATTTTGTCTCTTTGTGGTCATTTTGTCTCCACATACTGCAGATATTTAACTATTTCCATGTTTCCAGCCTCTCCAGACTTTTCCTCTCTACTCTGCTCATCATTTGCACAAAGATGCTTCACCATGCTGAATGTATCTTCCAACAATTTGCTCTTCTGTTCACTGTTTCTGAGCCATGCTGCATTTATTTGTCTAAAATTGTCCAAAATTACTTAACAACAGTCCAGAATTACTGGAAACTTGTTCCAGTTTCTTAAATTCACTGTTTCTGAGCCATGCCACATTTTATTTTGGTTGTTTTACATAGTCGGACCCCTTAATGACCTAAAACCTAAACACTTGATCTTTATCTTATCCAGGTTGTTTTCTCCTGACCAGATTCTTGCTGGTGTATCTACTCTCACGTATAAATGGGGTCCTCGTCTTACGTCAGAATTCTGTTCCTACGGCGTGACATACATCGATTTTGGCCATAAGTCAGAACTTAGACACTCTATGCGTCTCCTGTGTATAACACAGTGGTAAAATCATAATTTAGGACATAATAAACACTGTATGAAAATAAAGCCGTCTTCCTCTTATAGCGCCGCGTAACAACGTATTTGTCCGCTCCGCTCGCCAACTAGTTCCACGTAACCAGTTCCAATGTAACGACCAAACACCATAGGTTGAGGATGTCCTAAACCAAGGACCCCCTGTATGTCACTTTGGATGAAAAAGCTAAATAAAATTGAAGAATCCAAAACATAAAACTTCAGTTTGACAAATATGCAAAAATTGAAGATTTCTTGGGAGGTGCAAATACTTTGTCTTGGCACTGAACATGTGTATTGACATGTATGTTGTTTGGAGCCACTTCCTGTTGTAGAAACCATTCGCCTGACAAAGGTTTAGAATCAAAATGTCGCTAATAAAAGCAGTTTTGAAGGTTTGACGGTGGGCAGGATTAAAGTCAGACCCCTTAATGACCTAAAACCTGAACACTATTGACATGTATGTCGTTTAAAATTGGAATTTGGAGGAATGTCTTGTAATTTATGCCTTCAAGTGTTACGTGGAGCCACTTCCTGTTCTAGAAACCATTCGCCTGATGAAGGTTTAGCACCAAATGTCGCTAATAAAAGCAGTTTTCCAGGCTAGACAGTGTACTGGATTAGTGTTGGACCCCCGAGTGACCTAAAACCTGAACACTATTGACATGTATGTTGTTTAAAATTGTGATTTGGAGGAATGTCTTGTAATTCACGCCCTCATCTTTGCACTTTTTAAACTTATTTTTTCAAGCCACTTTATATTGTATTGTTTACAGTGTGTCAGTACTGCACTATTTCATCCTCACTTCTCATCCCTGTGCATATTGTAAATATTATTACCACTATTTTATGATTATTTTATTACTACTACTGTGTTTATTGCTACATAAGCTGCTGTAGCAATGTGAATTTCCCCTGGCGTGGGGAGAAATAAAGGACTATCTTATCTTAATAAAAGCATTTTTCCAGGTTAGACTGTGTCAAGGATTGAAGTTGGACCCCTTAATGACCTAAAAGCTGAACACTATTGGCATACATGCTGTTTAAAATGAAGATTTTTAGGAAAATTTTGTAATTCAGCCACTTCCTGTTTTAGAAACCATTCCCGTGATGAAGGTTTGGCACCAAAATGTGGCTAATAAAAGCATTTTTCCAGGCTGGACAGTGTGCAGGATTACAGTCAGACGCCTTAATGACCTAAAACCGGTGGGTGTGTGTTTGCGTCTGCAGGGTGTGATCGACTACATCTTCTTCTCCAAGACCCACATGAGCGTCCTGGGCCTGCTGGGACCTCTGGACAGCCAGTGGCTGGTGGACAACAACATCACCGGCTGCCCCCATCCCCACATCCCCTCGGACCACTTCTCCCTGCTGGCCCAGCTGGAGCTGCATCCTCCCCTTCCCCACCCGCTCAACCCCCTCAACGGGCTGCACCTGCCGGTCCACAGGTAGTGCAGCCGGAGAGCCCCGCCCACCTCCACCTTTAAACACTGTCCTCCTGCCCACCTCCAGCTTTATACAGGACCCTGTACAGTTCATGGTAAAACTCATCCGACCCCCTCTAACCAAAAGGAGTGAAGTATTTGCCCTGTTTGTTGCTCCTTTTTTGTGTTTTTTGCACACTGTATATTCTTTTTTTTGTTATTTTTCATTTCTCCCCTTGAAAAAGGCTTGATACCAAATGTGGGGATGAATATTAATCCCCTTCTTGCTCCTACAAACGCCTGTTTTAGCCTGAATTTTTTTTCTTTTCTTTTTATTTTAGACTACAACATAATGCTGCACCACAAAATCCATGTTGTGTTAAAGTCGCTCCCAAACTAACTGACAGGTATTTTAAATAAATAAAAAAACAAACAGGAGTAACACTACAAACAGCTGAAGTTCTGAATGTTACACACAAGGATGTGGAAGGTTTGTTTTCGGTTCTCAACAGCTACATTTTTAAAGGTTTTAAAAGTACAATCTGGGTGTTTTAACAGTAATTTATTTCACGCAGGAGGTTAAAAGATGAATTAATGTAACGTCACCGCTGGAGGTTTTACAAACAGCACTGATAATATTGCATTGTTTTGGGGGAAACGCTCAAGTTTTTTGTCTTTTTCTGCATTTATTGGGATTATGTTGCCTGGTTTTAATCTCCAAAACCTGCCAGGTAGCGAATCTTTTATAAACGCTAAATATGCAGAGGTGTTGTTTTCACCTGGTTCTGAAGATGCACGTTTTCTGCAGATTCATAAAGTAATTAAACAATCAGTTCAGGCCAAATTCATGTGCAAAAAACTCACATTTTTGTTAGCGTCGCAACCAAATTAGCCTCCGTAACTCTGACGGCAGCCGTGTTTCCATAACGTATTTTTATATATTTAAAAAAACACTTTGCGTTTTTAAGTGTATTTGCCTCGTTTTGTTTCTGCTAATTTCACTGGTAGGAATTTGTGCCGCTTTAACAGAATCTGAATTATTTATATTTGAATTTTTAACTGGTGAACTTGAATACTTGTAATAAAAATTTGCATTCCTCAATTTGAGTATTTACGGGGAAAAAAACTTCATTTGAATCACATAGTTTGAATTTAATATTTTGAAACTGAATTCTCTATTTACAGACATGTAGCCTGCAGCACCACCATCTGGCGACACGACGAAACTTTTTTTTAATTTAATAGTTTAAATTACGACATTAAAATCTTAGTACAATTATTCAAGTTTAGAAATTCAAATTCACACTTATAGTACATCAATTCAAGTAAAGCGACTCAAATCCCCATTATGAGATTTAAATTCAAGTTTTTAGTAAAACTTGGACGTTTTTCAACAGCTCTCAACACATTTTCAATTAAATTTTATGTATCACATTAGAAAAAAATGTGTGCAAATTTTTAAAAAATTCATCCCCAATTTTGCCAAAACTTGTTCTGTTTTCGGAAAGTATAAATACCCGCTAACATTAACGAATAATTACTATTTGCTTCGTGTAAAACAACTTTTTTTTCCCATTTGTTCCATTTTTTGAATCTGGCTTCTTCTACTCTGTTTATTTACAGACATGTAGCCTGCAGCACCACCTTTAGGTGACTAAACAAAACATATTTTTTATTTAACCTTTTGCGACATTTCAGACGTTTGCGTTTAAAACGGAAACACAGCTGCCGACGAACGTTTAGCTTTAGCTCTTTTAAGATCCCATTTCCCTTCCCCCGACTGGCCAAAGACGTAGAATAAGATAATATTTATTTATTGGTGCCAGAGGAAATAATTAAACTCCTGATCCCTGACCAGGAGCTGAATGTATTCACCAAAAGACTCGCCGTTAAATTGGTAGAAGATTCCTGTGTGTTTTGTGGATTAACAGCCCTTTATGTCGGTTCTAACTCAGGGCTCCGCTATGCATCCAGCAGTACCTCTCACACTAAACTCAACCAAACAGGAAGCTACTGTTCTAACAAAATAAAAGCACAGGTAACGTACGTACTCACATATGTTGTTGTTGTTGTACAAGTCCCATGTCTTTGTGCATTTTTGATGAAGAAAAAACAAACTACTGATGCACTTTTTTTGCTCCATTAATCCCAAAAGAGATGAATTTGGTTTAGCGATAAATAATCATTCTTTTTTTTTTTTTTTGCTGTGAGGCTTTTATTTTAGAAACGATCGATGTGGGAGTGACGTAATTAACGCAGGGCAGGGCTGGGTGTCCATCCATACCACGCTGTACCGAAGTTTCAGTGCCAATATTTTAATGTTTTTAAGAAATTCTAAAAAATTGAGAAAATAAACATGTTTTTTTTTCTAGAAATCCTTCTTTGTCCTTTGCCAATATTTAACATTTCCTGCACCAGTGGCTCCGAACTTTGAGACTTTGTTTTTTTTTTATCAACAACTTGTATTTGGAACAATAATTCTGCACAATCCTGCCTTTTTTATTTGTGTTTATTTACAAAAAAATACAACATAAGTCCTTTAATGTTGATTGAATGTGACTCGTGATGTTTAACTAATCAAACAAAACTGGCAAAGTGTTTTTTTAATTGATTTATTTCATGAGTTGTTGGTTAAAAAAAGCTAAATAATTATCCAGATAATTGGAAAAAAGCTGAATTTTGGATGTGAGGCTGAAAATCTGTCATGAGACACTTATTATGGCGCCAACAATAATAATCTAAATTGTGTTTTTACTAATTCTTGCTTTTGTTTTGATAGGTAATACGAGTCCAGTAAATTCTAAAAAGAGAAAATGTCTTTTTAATTGTGAATTTCTCGCAATTTATCGACAAACTGTGACAAGAAGCAGACAGGAGGTTTTTATCTTTGCATTTCCAGGTTATTTCTCACCATTTGTGGTCAAAAATGTCGATTGTCTTTCAGTAAATCAAATTCCAGTTAACAGAACTGGTTAAAAAACTTTAAATCCTTCATTTTTTATCATTTTGGTGTGAGAATGAGTAACATTATTGGATAGAAATTGGTGCATTTTCATGTTATTTCTGAGCATTTCATAAACAAACACGTCTATTTTGCTTCAGTAAACCAGACTCAAATTAACAAAACTGGTTAAGGAATGCTTTTTTTCTTTAAATTCTCTTTTTTTTTTTAATCATTTTGGCACCAGTGATTTTCCTTTGCAACTAATTAAAATCTCTCTTTGGAGAACACAAACAGTAAAATGTGAACTAGAAAGAGCATTGAAAAGGCAGAAAAGTTTGGGAACCACTGGTGTAAAAGCATTTAACTGTACAGCTGTTTCTCTAAAGCTGTTTCATAAAAGTGAGAAGTGATTAATCAGGTCTGACAAACTGTACCATAAAAAAACAAAAATTTTGGTAAATAAAGTTTCAAAAGGATTCTCCAAGTATAATTCAGCAAAAAAAAAAAAAAAGAAATGTTGCCATATTTTTTTACTTTAAAATTTCTGGATTTATTTACGGCTTCACACTTTAATGTGTGACAATATTCTGTTAAAAATGGATCGGATGGGCAGTATCTAAAAACATTTTATCTCCAAAAGTACTTCATATGATCAGTCTAAAACCTTACAGGCACCAATTATGCAAAAAATAAATGAATAAATAAAAATGCAAATTTATAAAAAATTATATCACCAAGCGTATTTGAAAAGTCAAGCTAAAAAAAATCTTTAAAAATAATATCTGTATTTTATGCAGTAAATTACTTTATTATTGTCAATTTAATGTATTTTTTGTATCCTACAGTTTCTACAATTGTAGAATTAAATAACACATTAATAATGCATTTTTTTAATTCTACAAATTACATTAATAATGTAATGTAATAATATTTTTTTTAATTCTACAATTGTTGAAGTTGTGGGAAAACATACATTCAGGAATTAATAATTTATGAATGTATTTTCTATTTTTTAAATGTATTTTTATTTTTAATATTTTTAATTAATAATTATCAATTTATTAATCTATTTTTAAATTATAATTTATTATTGTGTTTTCTTTTACGGTTTAAAAAATACATTAATGCATTTTTTCTATAAAATATATTTATAACGTATTTTTTATTTTACAATTGTAGAAACTGTAGGAGAAAAAAATACATTAATAAATTGATATTTAATTAATTACCATGAAAATAAAATGCATTAATGTATTTTTTTATTCTACAATTGTAGAATAAGTATAATAATGATTATCAATTTACTGTAGTATTTTTAATTATTCATGTAAATATATATTGATGAAATTAATAAAAATAAAATAAAATTGCTGAAGAATTTTGATATAAATTGCTAACATTGATTTAGAATTAATTATTCGCTGCCAGGTTTACCTTTTTTAAAATTTAAAAAAAATTGGTACAGATAAATTTTATGGTTTGATGCCCAGCCCTCGTGTCTCGTGAACCCTGACTGTTTAGAAATCAGTAAAGGCGTAAAAAGAAAAAGCCGTAATAATCGTTCTGTAACCTCAGCTTTAAACACCAACGTTTGTGAGCATTTTGAGGCTCATACTTCACTCCTGAACTAACCTCACAGGGTTTTTCTGATTTTATACAACATCTGTACAGAAAAGAGTCGACGGGGGTCTTTCCATCTGTGAGGGGAATGTACCATTCTCCTGCTGAAGGGGTGCAACTTTTCTCAAACTATTAAGAAAATCTGTTATATTTTTCTTTACTTTTAATTTGCCCAGTGCACTCAGATATCTCATCTGTGAATATCACTTCCACCGACGTCTACACTTGGTTCTTTTTTTCGAACTTGCGGGCATTTTATTTTCCTCTTTTCAATTAGTACGATTCAGTATTATTCAATTTTTTGAGGAAAAAACAACGATAAATGTTCAAAAGCAGCCTGTCTTCATTGCTTTTCATTGAAATCTTTTTATTTTTCCCAGAAGTTTTTTTTTTTGCAGATTAGCTTCCACAGCATCCTCAGAAACTTCCATCATCACCTAAATTGTTGATTTTCGCACCTCATCGTCTACTTTTTCTACAAACAACGTGCCTCGTTTGTACAGTTTCTCCGACAGCAGCACTGCCCATGAGACCAAGACGCTCAGAGATTAACCCGGCGTTAACCCAGCCATCCTCCAGCCATCCATCTATCCATCAACCATCCTCCATCCATCCGTTCGTCCTCTCGCAGACGAGACTGTGAGGAATTCAAACTGAGGAATCATTGCTCGACTCTTGTCTTTTTGTTTAAGTCAAACATCCTCCTCTGGTTTTTCCTTTGACTAGTTTCTAAATGCACACATGCGATTTCTGAATGTAAAAAAAAAAAAAAAAATCCAGATTTCTTTCTTCCACTGTTGTTTTTACGTGGTGGCTACGTTAGATCTGATACGAAGCATTTTAGCATTTTCTGGCCAAAGGATTTGTCGTCTTTAATGTGCTCCGACACGCTAAAATCACTGCATCAAGAATCTAAAGGATGCTGCAAAAATGTTGTCTTCCCAGTGTATTAACCTGTACATATTAAAGGTAAAACTGCAAAAAAACCCAAAAAACACAGGAGGTCCTCGACTTACATCAGAGTTCCGTTCCTACGGCCCGACATAAGTCGATTTTCGCCGTAAGTCAGAACTCCCGCGAAAATGTGAACAAAGCCGTTACGTGCATCACGATATCAATCAGTTATTCAGAAAAGTCATGAATACCAATGACTTTGATGCACGTATGAATCATTTTACTAGAAGATAACAGAATATGTTGCTCTGTTTTTACAACTTCATCTACTTGATAGCGCTTGGGAGCCATGATGAAGGGCAAAAAGTCCGTGAATGTAGCACAATCCAAGGTTGTGTACAACTGGAGAATGTAAACAAAGTCGTGTTATAGCACCACGTGACGACGTATTCGTCCGCTCCACTCGCCAACTAGTTCCATGTAACCAGTTTCAATGTAACGACGAAACACCGAAGGTCGAGGACGTCGTAAAACGAGGATCCACCGTAGCTAGTTCCAATGAAATGACATAGTTCGAGGACTTTGGAAACCAAGGACCTGCCCGTAACCAGTAATGACGAAACGCCATAGGTTGAGGACATCGTGAACCGGGAACCCACCCATAACCAGTAATGACGAAACGCCGTAGGTTGAGGACATCGTGAACCGGGAACCCACTCATAACCAGTAATGACAAAACGCTGTAGGTTGAGGACTTGGTAAACCGAGAACCCGCCCATAACCAGTAACGATGGAACGCTGTAGGTTGAGGACTTGGTAAACCGAGAACCAGCCCATAACCAGTAATGACGAAACGCCGTAGGTTGAGGACTTGGTAAACCAAGAACCAGCCCATAACCAGTTCCGATGTAACAACGAAGCGCCGTAGATTGAAGACCCCCTGTAAACACCAAATAATTCTGGTGAAAATGAGAATTATGCACAATCTAAACCTGACTTAAATGCGTTTTTCAGTCAATCTTGTTTGCAGTTTAATGCACTGGTTCATTTGCTGGACTTACAATGGGGAAAGTTTTCAGTTTCAAGTCTTTCCTGCTATTAAAAAACAAGAAAAAATTGTATTTCTGGAAATCTGTAAATTCAAAAAGAACAGATTCCTTGGTATTTTACAGTTTCTGCAGATTTGTGTCTCTGATGTGTTTTAACTGACAGTAAAACTGGGATCTTTAGCCACCAGCAGTCACCAATTTAAACAAAAAAAGGTGCTACATTAATTTCACAGGAGGATTTTAAAGAGCCGCACTCGATTTGAAAGGTTTCTGACGTGCAGCTTTTCACCACATTTTGGTTTTCGGAGCGAAAGCCTGCAGCTGTGTGGTGAAGAGCTGCAGATTTTACATCATGGAAGCCAAAGTTTGCATCTTGTTTGATGATTAAAAGCGAAAAAAAGGTGTAAAATTGAAGATATTGATGCAGAGTGAGAGTTTGTCTAATGTAGGCGGCGATGCTGTTTGTTGTGTTCGTCTGACTGAAGAGAAACTGAAATACAGACGCATGCTTTGTAGAAGTCCAGGAATCTCCCCGCCCACTAGAAAACCAGTTGGTTTCTTTTTTATGAAAATTATTGCAACTTCACCAAAAAATGTATGACTTACTGCACATAGAATAGTCATCAAAAGTCATCAGTATCTGCACCAAAATGTCACAGGTTCTTCCACCAAGTTTTATGAAATTCGACACGAAATTCACACCAAACAGACAAATAAGCAAAAAAAAATTACAAGACCGATAAGCAAAATGTGTAAAGAACTGCTTTACTTTGGGGAAATTTAAGGCTTTTGTTTAAAGATTGCGTCCCAGCAAGCAGGAAACGATTCCACAGCGTTCTTCTTTTAAGGATATTTGTCATTTTTTAATAATGTTCCTTGAAGATGTATGATAACAAATGAAAAACGTTCTCAAAGCATCATTTGAAAATGTTTTCAAGATGTTACCAAGGCCTCAGATGACAGAATATTTTTCAAAAACGGTCGAACGTTTCACCAGTGGCGAAATGAGGCACAGTCAGACCATTCTACAGCGACAATGCAGCACTGTGGGGAAAGATCCTACTATGCAAGGAAAGGTCATATTTTTGACTATTCTGGGGCACCATCCTGGGCCTAGATTTGGCCAAGATGATTGTGATTGGTTTAAAGAAATAAAAACAAGCCAAATCATTCTTCTCCTTTCTAAATAAGGTGCAGTCGGACCATTCTCCAGAGATAGTATGGACTACGCCAGGAAAATTCAGGTTTTTGACCGTTCTGGGGCACCATCACTGCATCCTGGGCCTATTTCTGGCCAAGATAATTGTGATTGGTTGAAATAGAAACAATTAATCCAGAGTTTTTTTATTCCCCTCTTGAAAATGAGGTGCAGTCAGACCATTCTCCAGAGATAGTGGACTGTTTAACCACAATGGAGTGCAGAAAATTCGACCAACTTTTTTACAAACCGTCAAAATTTTGAATTTGATTGGAAGTTTTGAGCTAAAACAATGATTTTGGTTGATATTTTTTAAAGCCCAGAGGCCTCGTGATGCTACTAATTTGTACAAACGATGTTGAGGACTTCTACAAAGACTGAAATCTGTATTTCAGACGTGAGCAGTTCCACCTCAGTTGAAACCAAACATGCTCAGCAGCACTTGTCTCATCTGTCCTCCCAAAAACCCCTGTAGGCAATAAAATGTCGATTTTTTCTGAAGAGTCTTCGTGTCTGTCGTTTATTTCTTTATTAGAAAACACGAGAAGTTACAGCACCTTCACAGACATAATCAATGCACATTCTGTCAACAGATTTAGTCACATGACTGACAGCTTTGTATTAAATTCAGTGAAAATCAACACAAAATGTCCTTAAAATGATTAATTAGTTGGTTTTGCTGTTCTGTGTCTCATTTTTGTAACTTTTGGTGTCGTTTTGTGTCTAGTTTGTGTTGTTTTGTGTCTCATTTTTTGTACTTTTTGGGCTCATTTTTAGTCATTTTGTGTCGTTTGTGTTGTTTTGTACTTTGTGTCGTTTTGTGTCTCATTTGTGTTGTTTTGTGTCTCATTTGTGTTTTGTGTCATTTTGTCTTTGTGTTGTTTTGTGTCTCATTTGTGTTGTTTTTTGTCTCATTTTTGTACTTCTTGGGCTCATTTGTGTCATTTTGTGTCTCTCTTGTAATTTTTGCTCTCGTTTGTGTTGTTTTGTGTCTCATTTTTGTACATTTTGGGCTCATTTGCGTTGTTTTTTGTCTTGTTTGTATTGTTTTGTGTCTCGTTTGTGTCGTTTTGTGCCTCATTTGTGTTGTTTTGTGTCTTCGTTTGTGATTTTGTCGTTTTGTGTCTCATTTTAGTGATTTTTGTTTCATTTGAGTTGTTTTCTGTCTGTTTGTGTTGTTTTGTGTCTTGTTTGTGTTGTTTTGTGTCTCATTCTTTCTTGTTTGTATTGTTTTGTGTCTCATTCTTTCTTGTTTGTATTGTTTTGTCTCATTTTTGTACTTTTTGTGCTCATTTGTCATTTTGTGTCTCATTCTTTCTTGTTTGTGTTGTGTGTCTTTTATGATTTTGTGTTTGTGTTGTTTTGTGTCTTCATTTATGATTTTGTGTTTAGTTTGTGCCATTTTGTGTCTCATTCTTTCTTGTTTTGTGTCTCGTTGATGTTGTTTTGTGACTCATTTGTGATTTTGAGTCTTGTTTTTATTCTTTTGTGACTAATTTTTGTCATTTTTCATCTAGCTTGAGTTGTTCGTGTCTCATTTTTGGTGTTTTGTTCACCAGCTATTTTTCACAGTTGCCTGCTGATATATCACATTATATCATTTGACTCCAACGCAGCTCAGAGTTTTACTGTTTTATTTCATTTTAGAAGCATTTTTACAGTCATTTTTTAACATTTACATCACATAGCATCCTTACAATGATTCATTATCACAGTTATCAAAGTGTAAAGCACTTTGTGCTACATTTTCTTGTATGAAAAGTGCTATAGAAATAAAGCTATTATTATTAGTTAAACAGTAAATCTGTTGAGGCTGGTAATGCTGCACTAAGAACAAGTTCATGCACCGTTTTTAGAATTTTTCCAAAGGTTAAACACTAGAATAAGTTGCTTGATTGAAGGACATTGTCATAAAAAATCTCCTCAGTGGCTCAGCTTCCTCCTGTTAATCCACAGCTTCATCTGCTTGATTAGAAGTCTGGTGTTGAAACAGTCGGAGGCACAGTGGTGCAGCTCAGAGTCGAGTTTCTCCTGAAAATGAAGGTGAGAAGAGTTTAGAAACCGGAATGAACAGAAATAAAATCATCTCTGTGATGTGTGGTGATCAGGGAGGCGTCAAAAACAAGCAGAATAATTTGGTTTTATTACCATTATGGCATTAATCGAAGACAACTTGGTTGGTTTTTGGAAACAAAAATGATCAGAAATGAGTTAGTAAAAGTTCAAATTTAATTAATTTTGATGACTCTAACTTCCAAAAATGTCCTTACAAGCACTGTTCCCTCTAAGCTGCGAGCGTGCACAATTGTGCACTGCTGACACGGCCTCCGTGCACAGAAAAAAATAATCCAACCTACATTGAAAATAAAATAAACACATAATAATTCATTCTGTGGTGTTTTTCAGTGAGTGACTGGCTGCTGCAGCCAATGATGTGATTCACATCCGTATTTATGCAGCTAATCTACGTCATTGACAGGCGTCCCTCTGTGCAGCTAACGTTGTTATCATAGATATGCTAGCAGAGCGGTGTGGCCGATGTGGAGGGAAGATATGCTAATGATGCTAAGTGCTGCTTATGTTGACCCTTTATAATAATAGCAGTAGCACATCCCCTCACCAAGCCACAGTAAAAAAGAAATGTGATTGTTTTAAGATGGAATGGCTGTCAGAGTTAGGGTTGCCATCCGTCCCTTAAAATACGGAATCATCCTTTATTTCACAATTAATTGTTGCTTCCCGTATTGAGTCAATACGGGAAGCAAATTGTTCCATATTTTCATAAATGCCCCGTACACGTCTGTCACACACTCATCAGAACTGTATAATGAACTAAAGAAAACACAGGAAATATTAAGGGCAGCCAGTTTGATCTTCGTAGGACCTTTGTAGCGAGGACCTGATGCCAGGTCCAGCAGATGGACGTCTCTGTGTGTCCAGTCCTACCAGGTCCTTTAGTCTTGTCTCTGGTTGCCTGGTTACAGACGCTGCTGCTCCCATGTGTTTAAAAATGTCTACACCTGAAACTCCACCACGTCCAAAGAAGCAAAAACATTTGCAAATGTACAGACTGGAGTGGGAAGAGTGGAACCCCTGGCAGTAGGTATAAACTGTGTTCTCTGTTGCTCATGGACTGGCTGAAGTAAGGCAGCATCAACATGTAAGAAATATGAGAACAGAGAGAACCCAACCAGCAGCTCACAATTTATCATCATCTAATCACCTCCTGAAGTAGATCTAATAAGGGACATCAGTATCTGGCTGTGAATTCACCAGAGGATGCTGTCTTTCAAGCTACAGGAATAACATTGGTGTCTATGGAGTGAACAGGGTCCGTCTGCAATTTGCAAAACCTCTGCAACAGTAAAGAGAGACAAATATTCAATAACTTCACTCTTATACATTGTAGTGTCACTAAAATCACTGCAGCCTTCAACTGGCTCCTGTTGACAAAGTGTTTTAACAGAAATGTAAATGCTGTAATTTGATTCTTTTAATGAACCATGTAACTTGAATGGATGCGATGCTGGTGTGACCACAGTGCACACGTCTGATGTTGCTCACAGTGGTCCAAGGGACGCTCAGGGAGTTTGTGTGTTTGCTCACACTCAGACTGAAAAATTACAGGGAACATTGGATACAAGTATGTGGAATGTTTCAATCTTTAAAAAGTGGTTTAGTTTTGTGTCTAGTTTGTGTTGTTTTGTGTCTCGTTTTTGTATTTTTTGGTCTCATTGATGTTTTGTGTTGTTTCGTGTCTTCATTTGTGATTTTGTGTCTAGTTTTTGCTTGTTTTGTGTCACTGTGTGCTGTTTTGCATCTCACTTTTGGATTTTTTGGTCTCGTTTACTTTGTTTTGTGTCCTCATTTGTGGTTTTGAGTCTGTTGTTATAGTTTTGTGTGTCATTTTTGTCATATTTCATCTTGTTGAATTTGACTCCACCACTGATGGTCAAACCTCAACATAAACTTAAATAAACGTTTCCCTGACCACCACCAAACACTGTGCAGTCGACTTGTGTAACTTCACTGGGTTAGTTTTCAACAAAAGCGTCTATTTCTGCTTTAAAAACAGTCTAATATTAAAAGATGTTCAGTTTACAACCATTGAAACGTCCAAAAGTTGCACATTTTGACAGCAGAGATGCTTTTTCAGCAGCGTATTGTAAATTAAATGAAAGTAGCTTCTGTTAAAGGTTCATATCTGAATGTAAACGCTGATAAAAATGAAAGTTTTTTACCTTTGCAGTGTTTTGAAGAGTTCTGGGAACCATTTGGCTTCAGGATCGACACAAACTATGGATCCATTCCTCTTAGTGATCCTGGAGAGAAACAAGATTTTTTTATTTAACAACAGAGAAATAAATAAAATAAACGTATGAGGAAATAAAAGATGTCATTTTCTATAAAATGTTGAGCTGCTGCAGCCGTTAAACATAAAGAAGCTTCACAGTTTAACAGAAAAAAGATCATAAAGGACATTTATTGATGATTTTTGTGTATTTTCATGTAATATTTGATCATTTTCCACAGTTTTCATCCACAATTTGCCATTTTTGTTTGTTTCTTCCAGTTTGGTTTAAACATTTGAAGAAAATTTGCAGAACAGGAAGAATATATGAAATTTAAATAAAATATATTAGTATTTACTTAATATTTTTAAAATGTATATTCTGTTATTCTTGCTTTTAGTAGCAATACATTATTTACTGCCTTTAAATTAATTGAATAACACAAAAAAAGAGCATTTTTTTCTTGTTTACTTTGTGGAGATGCATGGAGGTGTGGGATCCCACAATCAGCCACAACTCTGGCAGAATAACAGCGAAACCTAAACTGAGATTTATAACCACTGTAGCGACCAACAGCTTGGTCTTTGGAATGCCAAGAGAAGAGGCCAAATCAAATCGGGAATCCTTTCTTTTTCCGATGTTTATTTAGGTTCAACATCAAACTGTGACTTTGGATGGTACCCAGGACCAGGAACTTCTCTTTCCCAAGAACAGACTCCATTAGTGTCTCAAGAGTTTTTGCAGTGTTTTCCATTTCCTGATCAGGGGTTGCAGACAGGAAAGATTGGGGGCGCTAGACAGTCCAAAACAGATGGTTTTAGTTCCTCAAACATGGAGAGGTCTGATGCATAAATCTGTGTTTAGTTTACGTGTAATCTTTGATTTTTAGAACATTTTTTGAATTTAGTGACAAATTTAGACAGAAAAAGTCACAGAATCTGATCATATATTATCAAATGTTCATTTTAAGATGGATGAAAAAGTTGCGTAAAATGGAAATAGTGGAGTAAAAGTAGCGTTAGATTACCAGTACTCGAGTAAATCTACTCCGAGCAGCTGCTGTGGTTTTATTTTAATACTTACAGGATCTCGGTTCGGCGGCAGTGATTAGAAACTGGAATCACTTCGATCTTCTTCACGGTTTGAGCAGGAACCGGATGAGAAACTGTCCGGATGCAGCGGCAGCGAAGTACACAACCGGCTGAGGAAAAAAGATTTAAATGTTAATATCAGAGTCTGAGGAGCTTCAAAACAACATAAAGATCAGAGAAAATGGGTTTTTTTTCAAAATGAATAACATATAAGTATCAAAAAAGAATGATACAAGATCATGATGAACGAACGAATGAACAATGTTTAAGTAGAAAAAGTGTATATAAGAGCAATATCAGAGCAAATAAAACGCTATAACATAAATTCAATAAATAAAAAGAGTGGTATAAATGCCTGACAGCAGCTCAAATTAAATTATTATTTTTTAAATTAAACTATGCAGTTTAAGTAATAAAACGGTATAAAGAACAGTAATATCACATCATATAAAATGCTAAAAACAAAGCAAATCATGTTAAGTGATAAAAATGGTGCAAAAGTTTAACATCCAATCAAATAAAGTAATAAAAGCTATTTAAAATTGATAAGCAGCAATATAAAATAGTATGTAGTTGAAAAAACATTTAAAGTATAAAATCTGACCAAATAAACTACATTATACAAAATTAATGTGGTTTATTTAGTAAGACGGTATGAAAGTCTGACATCATTAAATAAAACAGAACAAGTGAAAAAGAAATAAAAATATATATATTTGAAAAGGCTAAATTTGAAAAATAAAACAGTAAATTGCAGCAGAAAAATAAATTTGTATATTTGGAGTTTTTAGTTGAACCATAAACCGCAAAATATCTAAATTAAAGCTGCAACTAGTGACTATTTTAATCGTTTAAATTGTTTTCCTGAATAATTGATGAGTTTTTTTGCCTGTAAAATGTCAGAAAATGGTGCAGAATGTCTTATTTTATCCACAACACAAAAAATATTGAATTTATTGTCAGAGAGAGAGAAAGAAAACAGAAAATATTCCAATTTAAAAAGCTAAAATCTGAGCATTTTTATGTTTTTTCTGATTAAAAATGACTCCAATTAACTAATGAAGCATCTGAACAGATTCATTTAATATCTGCTGAGTCGCTGCAGCTCTATTTGTAATAAAAACGATAAAAAATTAGTTTTTAAAAAAATATTTTCTCACCATCCAGCCTGGAGATGCAGCAGCAGAATATCAGAGCGACGAGCAGCAGCAGAGTTTTCATGATGTCTGAAGGTCTGGAGGTCTGAAGGTCTGGAGGTCTGAAGGACTGAAGGACTGAAGGTCTGGAGGTCTGGAGGTCTGGAGGTCTGGAGGACTGAAGGTCTGGAGGTCTGGAGGTCTGAAGGACTGAAGGACTGAAGGTCTGGAGGTTTCAGGTTTCAGGTCTGAGCTCAGAGAGGATTCAGTGTCGACGGAGAAAAACGGCCAGTTTTTAAAGCTGAAAAGCAGGAAGTGATGAAGGAAACACTTCCTGTCCTCTAAAAATGCCTCCAGGGGAGTTTTCTGCTCAGTGACAGAAATGTGGGTTTTTCCTCCTGAACTTCTGTTTCCACCGATCAGCTGTTTAACATCAGAAAATATTAAAATAATGGAGATTTTATTCTGATCTATAAATAATTTAAATGCTGTAAAATGTGTCATTTTCTCCATGACCCAAAGATATTCAGTTTACCGTCATAAAGAAGGAAAGAAAAACAGAGAATATTTTCATTTTAGGCTGAAATCTGACAAATTAGAACTTATGTTTACTAAAAAAACGACATTTTGCGTCTAGTTTGAGTGATTTTGTGTCGTACCGTTTTTCTCACATGTAAACGCACCTCATCTGAAAATGGCCCGTTTGGTGGGCGGTCACTAGCGGGTCACATGACAGCTTCCAGCAAGTCGCAAACTTTCTCCTTTATTTCGAAAACACTTCAGCACAAAGTATTTCTGAAAGCATGTGAGGTCAGAAATAAGCTGTGCAGCAGCTGAATCTGTTCTGGTTTTAGTTCAATGACAGCTAGTCGTTTTTCTTAGTCCTGCCTAGTCAGACTCTTCTCCACAGTGCTGTGTCATCGCTGGAGAATGGTCTGACCACACCCCACTGTCTTGCTGCTAGAGAGGGAAAACTATTCCCTCATCACTGCATCCTGGGTTTTACTCCACCCAAGAAGACTGTGATTGGTTTAGAGTAACACAAACAAGCCAATAATCAGGTGCAGTCAGACCATTCTCCTGCAATGACACAGAACTGTAGAGAAAGGTCTGACTGTGTAAAGAAGCTTTTGGCAGCTTTTTCACTGTTCTGGGCCACCATCACTGCATCCTGGGCTTAGCTTTGGTCAACATGAATGTGACTGGTTTAAAGCAACGCCAGGAAAAGTAATGTTGCTGGTAGTTTTTTTTGACTGTTTAGGGGCATCATCGCTGCATCTTGAGCTTAACTCTACCCAACATGATTGTATTTCTTTCATCACAAACAAAACCACTGTTTTTTTCCCCCTTGTTTCACTGTTTTATTTCATTTTAGAAGCATTTTTATAGTCATTTTTTTTTTTACATTTACATCACTTAGCATCCTTAAAATGATTCATTATCACAGTTAAACAGTAAATCTGTTGAACATCGGCCACTGAGGCTGGTAATGCTGCACTAAGACCAAGTTTATGCACCGTTTTAAGAATTTTTCCATAAGATAAGCACCAGAAAAAGTCGCTTGATTGAAGGAAATCGTTATAAAAAAATCTCCTCAGTGGCTCAGCTTCCTCCTGTTAATCTAGAGCTTCAACAAAACCTGATCAGAAGTCTGTTGTTGAAACAGTGGGAGGCAGAGCAGTGGAGCTCAGAGTCAAGTTTCTCCTGAAAATAAAGATGAGAAGAGTTTAGAAACTGGGATGAACATTAATAGAATCAGCTCAGTGTGGTGATCAGGGAGGCGTCAAAAAGAAGCACAATAATGTGGTTTTATTACCATTATGGCATTAATCGACTGTCAACACAAGACCTAGCCCGCTTCCTGTCACATCTCGTCCTTCAGACACAACAACAAACAACAACAATGATCAGAAATGAGGAAAACAGTTATTAAGTTCAAATTTAATTAATTTTGATGCCTCTAATTTCCAAAAATGTCCTCACAAGTATGTGGAATTCTTCATACTTTAAAAAGTCTGGAAGATTTTAGTTTTGTGTCTAGTTTGTGTTGTGTCTCATTTTTGTAATTTTTGGTCTCATTTATCTTGTTTTGTGTCTCATTTCTGTCGTTTTGTGTCCTCATTTGTGATTTTGAGTCTTGTTTTAATTGTTTTGTGTCTCATTTTTGTACTTTTTGGTCTCGTTTATGTTGTTTTGTATCTGGTTTGTGTTGTTTTGTGTCTTCATTTGTGATTTTGTGTCTAGTTTTACTTGTTTTGTGTCATTTTGTGTTGTTTTGCATCTCATTTTTGGACTTTCTGGTCTCATTAATGTTATTTTGTGTCCTGATTTATGATTTTGAGTCTTGTTGTTATAATTTTGTGTGTCGTTTTTGTCATATTTCATCTTGTTGAATTTGACTCCACTGCTGAGAACCTTAAACTTAAATAAACGTTTCCCTGACCACCACCAAACACCGTGCAGTCGACTTGTGTAACTTCATTGGGTTAGTTTACAAAATAAACATCTATTTCAGCTTTAAAAACAGCAACCTATTGTAAATTAAATGAAAGTAGCTTCTGTTAAAGGTTCATATCTGAATGTAAACGTTGATAAAAATGAAAGTTTTTTACCTCTGCAGTGTTTCAAGGAGTTCTGGGAACCATTTGGCTTTAGGAGGGACACAAACTATGGATCCATTCCTCTTAGTGATCCTGGAGAGAAACAAGATTTGTTTTATTTCACAACAGAGAAATTCACTCATTTAAATAAACCCATCGGTGACTAAAAAATTATATTTTCTAAAAAAGCTTCACAGTTTAACAGAAAAAAGATCATAAAGTACATTTATCGATGATTTTCGTGTGTTTTCATGTAATATTTGATCATTTTCCACAGTTTTCGTACACAAATTCCAATTTTTGTTTGTTTCTTCCAAGTTTGGAAGAAACGAACATTTGGAGGAAACGTGTGAGTTAATCTTATCTTTTCATTTTTATCTGAAAGTAACTGAAATAAGCAGAAATATGAAATGAACTGGATGAAAAAGTTGCGTTAAATGGAGCGACTGGAGTAAAAGTAGCGTTAGATTTCCAGTACTCATGTAAATCTACTGCGAGCAGCTGCTGTGGTTTTATTTTAATACTTACAGGATCTCGGTTCGGCGGCAGCGACCAGAAACTGGAATCACTTCGATCTTCTTCACGGCTCGAGCAGGAACCGGATTAGGAACCGTCCGGATGCAGCGGCAGCCGAGTCCAGACAAGGCTGAGAAAAAATGATTTAAATGTTAATATCTGAGTCTGAGGAGCTTCAAAACAGTCTGACTACCTGGAAATAAGATGTTTTTACGGTAAAAATCAACTTGACTCGAGGTTTTCTACAGTTTTTCCAAGGAAATTTTTTTTTTGTCAAAATACTTTAACTTAGGTGGTTTTAAATGAGCAAATGTTAAAGACAACAGTTTCTTACTTTGTTAACGTACTTTTAGCAGCAGTTTTAATCAAAATAGTGACATTTAATGTGTTTATCAACAGAATAACGTAAAGTAGGTGGTAACAAAACAAGTTTAACATTAGATTTATTATTTTTAAAAATGAATAATGTCGTAGAAGTAGAAAAAAAACTAATTTAAGATCAGAAGAAATAAAATTATTTTTAAAAATAAATAACTGATATAGTATAAATAGTAAAAAGTATATATATAGTTGAAGAGCAGATGAAATAAATGTATTTTTAAAAATTTACAATTTCGGATCAATGTGAAAATATTACGTTTAAGATCAGGTAAAATAAAAATATTTAAAAAAATAAATAATATTTAATAAATGTGAAAAAATAAGCTTAAGATCATATCAAATAAAATATTTTTTAAAAATAATTATGTCACAGGTACTTTTTAAAAATTAAGTTTCGGATCAGATAAAATAAAAACATTTTTAAAAATTAATAATGTAAAAGTAGTAAAAAATGAGTTTAAGATAAAATAATAAAATAAAGATAAATAATTTTGTATAGCGAGTAAAATTATATAAAACTGCAACATCAAAGCAAAAAAAAGGACAGAAAATTAAAGTTTTTTTTAAATGTCAAAAATTAAATGATTTAAATGTATGACACCACTTAAAAAACATAATAGTTTAAGTAGTAAAACAGTATAAAAGTAGAAGGTCAGAGCAGCTAAAATGATTTTAAAAAAATTAAATAATATGGTACAAATAAAAAAACGGAATAAAAATATAGCATCAGATCAATTAAATTGCTTATATAATTGTAAAATTGTACAAAAGTATAACACCTGATCAAATAAAATATTTTTTAAAAATGTAAATAATGATAATAAGTCATAAAATGGGATAAAAGTAATGTCTGAATGACTGTAATGTCTGAATTTTGCATTTTGAAAATTAAATAATGTAGTTTAAGTAGTAAAAACAGTTAAAGTGTAACATTGAATCAAATTGAAGGACTTTTAAAAATGTATTAAGGTGGTATAATTCATAAAATGGCATTAAAGTAAAATATCAGAGCAAATATTGGAACAGTAAATTTAAACAGTTAATTAAAAATGTAAAAAGCACGACTGCAAAAAAATGCATTAGAATATTTTGAGTTTTTAATCAAACTGCTGCAACTAGCAACTATTTTAATCATTTCAAAGGTTTTCTTGATTAATCTCTGTCTTATTTTATCCACAACATCGAAAATATTCAGTTTATTGTTACAGAAAATGAAAAAAAAATGAAAATATTCACATTTGAGAAGCTAAAATCTGAGAATTTGGATGTTTTTTCTGATTGGAAATGACTCCAATCGACTAATGAAGCATCTGAACAGATTCATTTAATATTTGCTGAGTCTCTGCAGCTCTATCTGTAATAAATATAATTAAAAATTAGTTCTTTTTAAAAATATTTTCTCACCATCCAGCCTGGAGATGCAGCAGCAGAACATCAGAGCGACGAGCAGCAGCAGAGTTTTCATGATGGAAGTCTGAAGATCTGAAGGTCTGAAGGACTTGTTTCTGGGTTCAGGTTTCAGGTCTGAGCTCAGAGAGGATTCAGTGTCGACGGAGAAAACCGGTGAGTTTTTAAAGCTGAAAAGCAGGAAGTGATGAACGAAACACTTCCTGTCCTCCAGGGGAGTTTTCTGCTCAGTGACAGAAATGTGGGTTTTTCCTCCTGAACTTCTGTTTCCACCGATCAGCTGTTTAACCTCACAAAATATTAAAATAATGGAGATTTTATTCTGATCTATAAATAATTAAATAATGTAGGTTTTATTCTGATCTATAAATAATAAATAAAATAATGTAAACACTTATGCACTAAAGCTGCACTGAGCACGCTGGATGACACTTCAAAACTGTAATATGTGAATTTTTTAAAACTTTTTATCGATGGATTTTAAAAAATATTTTCTAATATTTATAAGAAAAACAACATATAACATAAATTAAATTGTTAAATTAGTGATAACTTGTGGAACTGCAGACAAATAAGTATTAATTTACATTTACTCGTGAAAAATAATGTCAGACTGTAAATAATGTCCACATCTAACAGCAATTAGTTGTTTACTGTTTTCTTAAACCAACTAAAAATATAATAATTATTAAGATTGTACAGATATTTGATTAAAAAAAAAAAAGTCCTGTTACTTAACAGGAAAATTCTACATACAGGAGGTCCTCGGTTTACGACGTCCTCGATGCAGCATTTGTTTATTAGTTACTGATTTTCAAAAATCACAGCAACACAGAATGTGTCCATTTAATATAGAAGTACCCACAAACAACATGACATTACGGTGAGTACAGGTGTGTGTTCTGCATGTGTACGTTATGTACAGATACTGAATCATGTGACCTAAATATGTAGCGGGAATTGATGGACTCAGAAACATCCCCACAATTAAATCAGTTGTTCCTTGTATCATTTCCAACAGATAAGTCCTGATAGGTCCTCAGTGGTGGATTGTAGTAGGATCCCAATCATGTGATCATCAGCAAGCAGCTGACGTAGTGTTCACTTGTTGTCATGGTTACAGTGACGCCGTGCCGCTATCTGACAATGATACAGAAATCTTCAACAAATCCATGGATCCAGACTATAAGCTGCATCAATGCCAAAATCTAATCACTTGGTCCTTGTATCATTTCTGACCTTCCCTGAAAATTTCATCCAAATCCATTGGTCTGTTTTTGAGTAATGTTGCTAACAGACAGACAGACAGACGGACAAACCAACGTACGCCAATCATCACATAACTCAGCCACGTTCTTTGGCATAACTGAAAACAGAACAGTTCTAGAAACTAGAATCACAGATTCATGAAGTCTGGGTTCAGAACCACAGATTCTGGTTTCAACCAGACTCAGAACAAAGACTTCTTGTTTCATGTTGATCACCGTCTGGTTCCTGGTATATTTGTGTTCCTGTGTGTCACTTTGTGTTGTTTTGTGGCCATTTCTGTCATTTTTGGTCTTCTTTTTGTCATTTTGTGTTGTTTTGTGACATGTTTGTACTGTTTTGCGTCTCATTTGTGTCTTTTTGTGTCCATTCTTTGTCATTTCTTATCTCGTTTGTAGTATTATGTGTCTAGCTTTGTCGTTTTGTGTCTACTTTGTTGGTTCACACCTCCTTTGTGGTGATTTGTGTCATTTTGTGTCTTATCTTGGCCCTTTTTGTGTCTCATTTTCGGTGTTCTCTGTCTAATTTTTGTCACTTTGTGTCTCATTTTGATGTTTTGTGTCTACTTTGTTGGTTCACATCTCCTTCATGATGATTTGAGTCATTTTGCATCTCATCTTGGGTCTGTTTGTGTCTCATTTTTGGTGTTTTTGTTCTGGGTTTGTATTGTTTTGTCTCTTTATTGATTCATATCTCATTTGTGTCTTTATGTGTCTAGTTTGTGTAATTTTGTGTTTTTGTGTCTCATCTTTGTTGTTTTGTGTTTACTTTGTTGGTTCATATCTCCTTTGTGGTGATTTGTGTCATTTTGCGTCTCGTCTTGAGTCACTTTGCGTCTCATTTTTGATGTTCTTGGTTTCGTTTTTGTTGTTTTGTGTCTAGTTTGAGTCATTTTGTCTTGGTTTTTGTCTGTGGTCTTTCATTGCGATTTACGTCATTTAGCGTCTCTCCTTTGTGTCTTTTTTGAGTTTTGCATCTCATGTTTTGTCACTTTGTCTCATTTGTGTTGTTTAGTGTGACGACAAAACAGTTCTATAAACTACTTCAGAGTCCAGAACCGATTCGTTCTGGGTTCAGTTGTCCAGAATCAGGAACAGAAATCGTTCTGTGGATCCTTGAGAGAAATAAAGAGTCTGAACTTCTGTCTTCTTCTGGTTGGTGTCTGGCTTCAAACCACTTCCTGTTCTGGTAAGAATAATTAATTTGGGGGAATCTGGTTTCGGCCTGTAGTACCAGAAGTAGTCTGGACTTCCCGTCTATGAAAATGAGACTTCAGGTCCCAGATCTAAATTTAGTCAAGATAATTCATGTACAGGAAACAGTGAAGTCTGCTGGGATCAGGTGGAGACCCCCGAGGTTTAAACATGTTAATGAGGCGTCAGAATAGACTCTACTGAAGTTTTTAAATCAGCGGAGAGGAAAGAAAAGTTCATGTCATGAATGAATTATTTTAACAACACAACCTGAACAGACACACAACGATGCTGAATTCACTGTGTGAAGTTTTAAACCAAATACTCTTTATGTAGCTTCAATTGTTTTCTTAAAAATGTTCCTCTTCTTTGACGTGTTTGGTTTGTGTTGTTTTGTGTCTCGTTTTTGCTGTTTTTGTGTTGTTTTGTGTCCGTGCTTTGTCATTTTATGTTTGGTTTGTGTCATTTTGTGACTCACTTGTGGCGTTTTGTGTGTCGTTTTGGGTCATTTCATGTATTGTTTTTGTGGTTTTGTGTCTCAGTTACATCTCAATTGCGTCGTCTTGCGTCTCGATTGCGTTGTCTTGCATCTCGATTGCGTCGTCTTGCGTCTCGATTGTGTCGTCTTGTGTCTCGATTGCATCGTCTTGCGTCTCGATTGTGTTGTCTTGCGTCTCGATTGTGTCATCTTGTGTCTCGATTGTGTCGTCTTGTGTCTCGGTTGAGTCGTTTGGTGTCTCGATTGTGTCGTCGTGCGTCTTGATTGCGTCGTCTTGCGTCTCGATTGTGTGGTCTTGCATCTCGATTGTGTCGTCTTGCATCTTGATTGTGACGTTTGGCATCTCGATTGTGTCGCTTGGCGTCTCGATTGTGTCATCTTGCGTCTCGTTTTGTGTCTCGTCTTGCGTCTCGTCTTGCGTCTCGTCTTGCGTCTCCATTGGGTTGCTCGGCATCTCCATTGTGTCGTCTTGCGTCTCGTTTTGCGTCTCGTCTTGTGTCTCGTCTTGCGTCTCCATTGGGTCGCTTGGCGTCTCCATTGTGTCGTCTTGCGTCTCGTTTTGTGTCTGGTTTTGCGTCTCGTCTTGCGTCTCGTCTTGCGTCTCGTCTTGCGTCTCCATTGGGTCGCTTGGCATCTCGATTGTGTCATCTTGTGTCTCGTCTTGCGTCTCGTCTTGCGTCTCCATTGGGTCGCTTGGCGTCTCGTCTTGCATCTCGTCTTGCGTCTCCATTGGGTCGCTTGCCGTCTCGTCTTGCGTCTCGTCTTGCGTCTCGTCTTGCGTCTCGTCTTGCGTCTCCATTGGGTCACTTGGCGTCTCGTCTTGCGTCTCGTCTTGCGTCTCGTCTTGCGTCTCGTCTTGCGTCTCGTCTTGCGTCTTGTCTTGTGTCTCCATTGGGTCACTTGGCCTCTTGATTGTGTCGTTTGGTCCTTATGTCCTTTATGCGTCTTGAGTCTTGTTTTGTGCCCTGTTTCTGTTGTTTTTTGTCTTGATTGTATTAGTTTGTGTTGTTTTGTGGCTCATTTTGGGTCATTCTATGAATCGTTTTTGTGAGTTTGTGTTTTGCATCACTTTGTGTTTGCTGTATGTCATTTGGGGTTTTGTTCTCATTTTGTTTTTTGTTTTTTTTGCTCGTTTGTCATTTTGTGACTCATTTGTGTTGTTTGTGTGTAATTTGTGGTCCTTTTATGTCTCTTATATGTCTTGTTTTATGTCTCCATTGTTTTGTTTTGTGTCTCATTTCAGGTTGTTTTGCGTCTTGTTTTTGTGGTTCAGGGTCTAATTCTGTGTTGTTTTGTGTCTGTGCTTTGTCATGTTATGTTTGGTTTGTGTTGTTTTTTTGTCTATTTTTTGTCATTTGGTCTTGTTTTGGGTCTAGTTTTTGTCGTTTTACGTCTAGTTTGTGGCACTTTGTGTCTCGTTTGGTTTGGGGTTTTGTGCCTCATTTTGTACCCCGTTTTTGTTATTTTCTTGTTTGTGTTTTTGTGTTCAGGTGGACAGTTGTCAGTTTCCACAGCAGCCTTTTTGTTCTTCTTGTTTAATCATCAGATTTGACATTATTTAGTTGTATTTAATAAATGAATAAAACGCTGCTGTTCTATTTGTTACGTTTGTGCATAAAGTGTAATTTTAATCTTGAACTGCAGATCATGGATCTGTTTTTAGTTCTGTCTGTTCAGCACAACTTGAAGACACTTTGGAAATTCCTCAGTAAAAGTGTTTTTCTGCCTCCTAAAGAGGGAAGGAAGGAACCAAATGTCACTTAGAGGCTGAAGGGCAGAAAAATATGAACGTAAGAGTTCAGTTTATGTCACTGGAGGAGATTTAAAGGAGTAAAATCAATAAGTCACTGATACCATTTGAAATATTCAGAACTGATCGAGCAGAAGAAGCCTTTCATTTTCATTATCAGTTCATCTGCAGATAATATTTTAATTGTTTTGTGTCTCAAGTGGTTAAAAATTCAAACTTTTACTCTTTATTTCATTCCACCAACAGTCCAAAACCCAAAGATAATCAATCTAGTGTCACATTTGACAGAGATAAAATTAAATTTTTGAAAATAAGTAAATAATACAGTATGTGTGTAAAAAAAAAATAGGTTTAAGATCAGATAAAATAAAATTATTTTTAAAAAATAATGTTGGCTAAGTGTGAAAAAACTCAGATAAAACACGGATAAACAAAGAAAAAACTAAATTATTTTCGAAAATTAATAATGGAAAAATAGTTTTAAAAAATTAAGTTCAAGATAAAATAAAGTAATTTTAAGAAGTAATAATGTAAAAGCAGTTTAAAGAATATAATTTCTTGTCTTTCAAATCATTTTTTTAAAAAAATGGATCAAATTCGCACATTTCAACAACAGAAACGCTCCAGAAAACAATAAATTTAACTTAAAAATGGGTTCTGAATAATATTCTGTCCAATATTGCAGATTCTGAATCGGTGACATGATTCAGGTTTTTATCTTTAATAGTTGATGGGAAATAAAAAACCTGCTGAAAGTCAGTCGACGGGCAGATTTTAAAAAATAAAAACATGAAAATTCTTGGAAAATATTTGATATATGAAGGTAGAATCTCACAGATGCTGTTTAAAATATCAATATTTAATAATAAAACAGTTTAAAACAAATCAGATGATGACGGTTTAAGATGGAAAAACCCTGCAGCTAGAAGTTACTTTGGTTTGTGGTTTAATTTGTTGTATTTTCGTCATCAGGCCACAAAATCTGCATCCAGCATTTAAAAACTGCTGCATGAGCAACAAAACAAGTTAGTTTTGAATGTAGGTCACCTTTGAAACCTTAATGACATTCAGCATTTTTCATTTCCCATTTCTTAAAACTGTGATTAATTAGAAATCAGGGTGGAACACATTCATTCTGCTGACAGTAAAACTTGCATCACCTTCAACCTGCTACATCGACACGTTTACTGCATCCTGACAGAGTCTTTTTATTGTCTTCAATTTTATTATTTCATTTTTAATCTAAAGCAGGTCAGGATTTAAATATTCCACTAATGCAGCCAGAAGGTAAACAGTCATAATTAACAGCTGAGTCATTCACACATCGATCCGACTGGTTTGTGTTCTTTTGTTGTTTTTGTGTTGTTTTTGTGTTGTTTTGCGTCTGTGTTTGTCGTTGTATGTTTGGTTTGTGGCATTTTGTGGCATTTTGTGTCATTTCAAGACTTTGTGGTTTTTCATCTCATTTTGGTCATTTTGAGTCTCGTTTTGGTCATTTTGCGTCTCGTTTTGGGCGTTTTGCTTCTCGTTTTGGACGTTTTGCGTCTCGTTTTGGGCGTTTTGCTTCTCGTTTTGGGCGTTTTGCGTCTCGTTTTGGGCGTTTTGCGTCTCGTTTTGGGCGTTTTGCTTCTCGTTTTGGACGTTTTGCGTCTCGTTTTGGGCGTTTTGCGTCTCGTTTTGGGCGTTTTGCGTCTCGTTTTGGGCGTTTTGCTTCTTGTTTTGCTTGTTTTGTGTCTCATTTTAATCATTTTGCATTTCATTTTGGTTGTTTTGCATCTCATTTGAGTCATTGTACATCTCGTTTTGGTCGTGTTTAGTATAATTTGTGTTGTTTTGTGTCTCATTTTAGTCGTTTTGGCTCTTATTTTTGTCATGTTGGGGTGTTTGGTGTCTCGTTTGTACTTTGTGTGCGTTTTCTGTTGTTGTATGTCTCGTTTGTGTCTTGTTTTTGTCATTTCATTTTGGGACTTATTTGTGTTAATTTTTTTGTCTTGTTTGCATCATTTTGTCTCTTTGTGTCTCATTTTTGTTGTGGTGGGTTGTTTTGTGTCTCCTGACACATTTACTGTATGCTGATGTGGTCTTTTTATTTTATGATCTTATTTTTAAATCAAAAGCAGTTCAGGATTTAAATATTCCATTAATGCAGCTGGAAAGTAAACAGTCATAATTATCAGCTGAGTCATTCACACATCAATGCGTTTGCATAGAATCGATACTTGGTCGCAGCTTGGTAATAAACAGGAAGCTGCTGAAGCATGAACTGTGGGCGAAAATGTGATAAAAGCGGCTTTTTCTCCTGAGCTGATGCGGCAGAATTAACGAAACTGAAAAGTCGAGTCGCAGTTTAATAAACTGTGAAACTAATTTCCTTTAAATAAAGAAACGATCCTCATCAGGGCAGGAAGGAGGAAAGTAACGACTCATCAGATCCACCGAAGCAGGAAAAGAAAGTGAATCTCATCAAATTAGAATAATCATCATAATGTTGAATATTTTCCACCAGGAATTCAAGAAAGTTATGATTTAATATAATCTGGAGTCAGTGCACTTAGATTCAGGTGTTTCCAGCATTTTCTGGTTCATTTTTGATGATTAAAGTCGGCACCAAAAATCAAAGAAACATCTCAAATTATTAGTAGCAGAATATTTCATTTCAAACTGTAATTACAGCCTGTGGGTTTGGGTTACTACATTGAAAAATTAGACAATTTTGGACAATTTTAGACAAATAAATGCAGCATGAATCAGAAACAGTGAACAGAGGAGCAAGTTGTTGGAGATACATTCAGCATGGTGAAACATCTTTCTACTGATGATACTACAGAGGTTTAAAACTGGACTAAATATGGTCCAAAGTAACGAAAAACTCATCCACAATTTACTCAAATTGCCCACAATCACGTAAGAAACTGTCGTTTGGAACTAGTTTCACGTAGTTTTGCACAGTTTTAGACAAATAAATGCAGCATGGCCTAGAAACAGTGAACAGAGGAGCAAGTTGTTGGAAAATGTGAACTTTGTTGTGGTGGATTAGAGAGACGGGACGGTGCTAAAGGTGGAAAAACTAACTAGCTAACAGACTATTTAATTTTTGACTCGCTTTTCTGGTTTAGTTTTGTGAGAAACTTTGACAGGGTTTGGAAATAAAGTCATGGTTTGGGACTTTTTCACTACATGCTTGAAGTTTCTCCTCCATTTCGTTGGGTTACCATGGTGACAAGTTCCATCCCATTTAACATATGATTGCAGAAGTACATTGATTATGTCGCAAACTAACACAATCCAGCAGAAAATATGACTTAAAATGTAACTGGGAATGAGTTTAGTTGTATTAGAGCGTAGTTTTGTGGAGACTCGGCTGCATGGTGGCGTTTCAGCAGGAATTATTCTGGAGTCAGTATGTTTTTCTCCCCCGAAAATGGTTCTAAAAGAGGTTCTACAGGGCAGTTCCTGCAGTCAGAACATGCACAAGAGGGTCAAGTTGCTCTAAGATGGTCTTTAAAGTAAAACAGAGGCAAACAAATACTAAGACTCTGAAACTCCTGCACAAATTCTGCACTTTTGCAATGAAGAAATGTGTTTTCAGAATGAATCCAAAGCAGAGGAACATCTAAACGTCTGATCATGAGTTACATCAAAGCAACGTCTGAGGGAAAAATCTGCACTTTCTTAAGGACAAACCTTCCAAAAAGGATTTAACTTGCTTTCATTTCTGCTCCGGTTCCGAGACAAAACGACACTTTGTTGTTTCTACGAGCCGCTGCAGAAGCAAAAGTGAAGAAAGAAGCTTCGCATGGCTGCAGACACTTCCTCACCACACAAAGCTACCCAACAAATCAAACCTCTGCCACCCGTTGTTGCACCAAACACACCAACAGAGGAAACCACTGCAGGCAGTTTCCCGCCTTTCAGCAGCAGTAAAGGTCAAACCTCCCACAGAGGAGCTACTGCTTAGTTCAGCAAATAAACGTCGCTTTAACAGACTCATCACGCTGATTTGTGTCCATTTTATATCAGTTTAATGCAAAACAATCTGATTTATGGCTCCAAATCTGACCAAAACTACTCGAATGTTGTTCAAAAATGACTCAAAATTTGAAGAAAACGATTTACCATTTGTCTTAAATGACTATAAAACCTCCAAAATGGCTCAAAATTTGTCTTCAGTGACTCAAAGTTGTCCAAACTGACTCCAAATTTGACCCAAATTACTCAAATGCTGTCTACAGGAACTCAGAATTTTACCAAAATAGCTCCAAATTGGACTAAAATCATTAAATGTTTGTCTAAAAAGGACTTAAATTATGACAAAAAATGACTAAACATTTGTCTTAAATGACCGGATAATGGTCCAACTTGTCTCTAAATCTGACCAAAACACAAAAATTCACCATTTTCCCCCAGTATCATTAACATCTGTTAGCACTTGAAAAATGTTACAATGTTGATTCCAGTTTTATATATTCTTAGAATATGTATCCTCCAAGAAATTAAATTAGTTTTCTTTTCTTTTCTATGATTTATGGCATTGTGGTCGTGTCACTCAGTGCAGAAGACATCTGAGTTCTTTCTACTTCTAGTCATAGCAGGAATATTCCCAGTCCTCCTGATTAGCCACTGCAGGCCTATCTATTCAATTCAGGTCAATCTGGCCAATTTTATGGTACTCTTGACAAGTTTCAAACCATTTTGGACCATTAGAGACTGAAAAGACAATCAAAGCTACTGGATGAATAAAATAAATGCAGCATGAATCAGAAACAGTGAACAGAGGAGCAAGTAGTTGGAGATACATTCAGCATGGTGAAACATCTTTCTACTGATGATGAGCAGAAACTCTTAACTGGACTAAATATGGTCCAAAATGATAAAAAAAAATCAATAAAATCATCCACAATTTACTCAAATTGCCCATAATCACTTAAAAACTATCATTTGGAACTAGTTTAAAGTAATTTTGGACTGTTTTTTAAGTTGTTTTGGAAAAGTTTCCAATAATTTTGGACAATTTTATGCAGATAAATGCAGCATGGCTCAGAAACAGTGAACAGAGCAGCAAGTTGTTGGAGATACATTCTGCATGGTGAAACATCTTTCTACAGCGTTTTTTTAAAGGTTTTAAACATGTAAATAGTTACATTTCTATCATATGTGAAGCCTAATTGTCGGTAGAAGCTGTGGAATCTTGGAAACGTTGATTCCTGTTTTAACTTCTCAGATGTGGAAACCGTTTGTCTCGTGGTTTTTTTTTCCATCTGCTGAAGTTCAGAGATTCTGCGTTTGTATTTGATGCTTAACGACATGAAAAAAAGTTCCATTTTCTCCACCAACCGTCAAGTTTCCCCCTCAAAGTGATTAAAATCTCCTCAGTTTGCTCCTTGTTGGTGTGAGGAAAGTGGAACGTCACACCAGAAACATCTCACCTCTTATTTACTGTAGCTGTTCTCACGAGATACAGTAAAGTTTTCACACTTCTGGAGTCTGAAGGTGTGAACCATGAAGTCTGCATCAGCAAAACGCTCACAGATGGAGGTTAGATCAGAGAGCTGAGAATAAAGCTAAACCTTCAGCGTTTTTACTGTTTCTGGCTGTTAAACCGCTTAAACCAGGACAATAAAACTCTCTGAACAGGTGGAAGAAGTACTGATCAGAGCTGGTACTCAGGTAAAACTAGCAGTACTGCAGTGTACAAATACTCTGTTGCATTAAAACATTATTCTTTTCAATTTGTATGCAAGAAAAAGCAAGTTTCATGTCAGTTTAATGCGCGCTTTCATTTTTCAGACACAATATGAAACTTTTTTGTGTAATATTTCTTCACTACCTCCGTAAAAGTACCAGTATTACTTCTTACTTTTCTATTCTACTCTTATTTCAGTTTATTTTTATTTATTGTATTTATATTTTGTTGTTTTTCCTGCTTTTTCAGCAATATTTGGCACAAAAATGAATTCTTTTGGGACTAATGAGGTTTTATCTTAAGGAAAAACTTTTAAGCGTCAAAATACACTAAAGTATTACAAGTCGAAGTACTCGTTCTAAAGAAAGAAGGACATTATTGGAGAATAAATACTGATAAATGAATGTGTTTATCACTGTAATGCTGCAGCTGCTAAAGGTGATGTTATTTCTGCATGATGGTATCAGTCCAGGAACCACGGTTTTACATTTTCAAGGGCCAATAGTTACTCTTTGTTGTCATTTTGGATAAATTTTAAGACATTTTAAGAAGTTTAAGTCACTTTGGACAATCTTCATCTCATTTTGTTCAAGTTTTGTTCCATTTCGGACAGGATTCAAGATAATTTGAGCTCTTTATCACAGATTTTGAGGTAAATTTGGATCCATTTTGCGCAGGTTTCAATTCACTTTGGACAGCCTTTATCCTATTTTAGACACATTTTGTGTCATTTTGGATTAAAAAACAAACATAACTGGAACCTACCAATGAGTCCACATCGCCATTTGATCAAAAATATCTGAAAACCAGAGCCTTGTCTTGTCATATTTGCCATATTTTGAGTCAATTTATGCAGGTTTTAATTCATTTTGGACAGTCTTTATCTTATTTAGGGCCAATATTTAATCATGTTGGACAAGTTTCAAGTCATTTTCAACAATTCTGGGTCATTTTGTTCAAGTTTTGTGCCATTTTATACAGGTTTCAGGTAAATTTGGAGAGTTTTTATCTAATTTTAGACATATTTTGAGTTATTTTGGATTAAAAACAAAAGAAAAATGAAAGCTGCCAATGAGTCTGCATCACCATATTGTCCAAAATGTCTAAAAACTGGAACCTTGTCTTGTCATATTTGCCATCAATCAAATTGTATTGATGTTAGAGCCTCAAAACTTGGTAAAATGTCGACCAAACACTGTATTTTCAGAAGGAAATATGGATCCATCCATATATATACCCTCACAGGAACTTTATGGGGACATAATACCACCTTTGTTTGGAAATTTTCTTTTCTTTTTCCATTTCCAAGGGCGTGTAATTGTTGATAAATTGACGTGTTGCAGCTGGTAAAGGTTTTATCTCTGCTGGGTAGTTTGTGATGTTCTCCGCTGAAATCACTCAAGTTTCATCTCAATCTATAATAAATAATATATAATAAAGTTTAATTGTATAAAATTGAGCTGATGAGGCCCAGTGGGTCAAAATTCGACTTATAATCTCCACAAAACCTGAAGTCAAACTGCCACAATCAAAGCAAACCTAAAACATGCAGCATGTCACCATTATTTAAGCTAACCAGGATCGTTTTGTACGATCAAAAATCTAAATTAGTTCGACATGTGATGTAATTATTTGAGGAGTCATAGAGATACGACATTAAAGCTGCTGAATTGAAGTGTTTGATTTTTAAAGTTAAGTCCTGTTGATCTACTAAGAGCCGCTTTGTTTGTGTTTTCTTACCTGCAGATGGTCCAGTCTCTGTCATGGCGTTCCTTTAACTGGTTCTTTCATCCTGCTGACGTCTCTCCAGTTCGACCAGAAGCTGCAGTTAAACCAAACTCACTGAGGCTGCAGAACAGAACAAAGATGCTACATGCTGCTGACAATGAACTAAACTGAAAGTGTTTTGGTAGAATTTTACTCATTTCAGATGTTTTCAGACCTGGAGTTTCTGTATTTTCATCCTCAAAAAACTTCTTACTTGGGAAAATATTCAAAGTGTTCAGTATCTCCAGAAATAAAACTCCCACAGCCATGAAATTTGAAAGTTATTTTTAAAAAATTTATTACAGGAACTTTCTTGGAGACGTAGCATCATCCTCATTTTGAGATTTTCCATTTTTTTCCATTTTCAGGGATCAATAATTCAAGATTTGGTCCAAATTACTCAAACAAGTTGTCTAAAATGCCCTAAAATCAATCCTGAATGATTCACAATACCCAAACATAACACAAAATGTCCAAAATAACTTTTAAATCTGTCCAAACTGACATAAAAATGGTGCAAATGGAATAATATTACCATTGTTGTGCCTCAAAATTGCTAAAATCTAGAACTTTGTTTCCAGTTTAGACAAATATTTGAACATTATGGTAATTTCTTTGTCATTTTGGACACTTCCGAGTCATTTTGGACAGTCTTTATCTTATGTTTGACAAATATTGAGTAATTTTGGATAAAAACTGGAACCTTGTCTTGTCATATTGACCAAACATCAGATTCTACTGATGTTAGAGCCTCAGTAGTTGGTGAAATGTCAACCAAAGACGGTATTTTAGTAGAAATATGGATCCATGCATTTATATACACTTACAGGAGCTTTCAGAGGTAGCAATATCACCATGTTTTTCCATTTTCAAGGGCAAATAATTATTCATTATTGTCATTTAGAACACATTTTCAGTAATTTTTTTTTTTTAACAGGTTTAAAGTCAGTTTTGACAATATTTACTTTAGTTTGGACAAATATTTGAACATTATGGTAATTTTGTTGTCATGTTGGACGGTCATCATCTTATTTTGGACAAATATTGAGTAATTTTGGATAAAAACTGGATTCTTGCCTTGCTATTCCTTCCACACATCAGATCCTACTGATGTTAGAGCCTCTAAAGTTGGAGAAATGTCGACCAAAGACTGTATTTTAGTAGAAATATGGATCCATCCATTTATATACACTTACAGGAACTTTCTGGAGGACTTAACACTATCCTCATTTTAAGCTTTTACATTATATAATTAAACATTTGGCCCAAATTACTCAACCAAATTGTCTAAAATGACTTAAAATCAATCCAGAATTATTCACAAATGCCCCAAATTGACCCAAAAATGGCGCAAATGGAATCATATTACCTTTGATGTGTCAAAACACCTAGAAACTTGAACTTTTTCTTGCCACAAATCCAATACCACTGATATTAGAGCCTCAAAAGTTGGTGAAATGTCGACCAAAGACTGTATTTTAGTGGGAAATATGGATCCATTCATATATATACACTTATAGGAACTTTATGGAGACATGATACCAACCTTGTTTGGAAATTTTGCACTTTTTTCTACCCAATTGTCAGCGCCCAGTAATCAAAAATGTGTCCTCTGCTGGAGAATTCAATCATCTAGATTTGCTGGAAACTATTCTGAGACTTTCACCAAATTTCATGGCTGTGGGAGTTAAATTCCTGGATATACTGAACCTTTAAAATGGTAAAATAGTTTGTCTGAGGGTGAAAATCCAACAATTCTCAACAGTCAGGCAACATAATTTACAGAAATGACAGATAAGTTAACTCAGAAACATTCATCCTGTTGATTATTTACTCACCTCCAGTGTTTCCTGTTTTGGTTATATTGGTCTCTACAGATATGCAAACCTTCACTGCTCTGACAGATGTTGTTTTTACAGGTTTAATGATCAACACTGAAGCTGTTCCAGTCCGTTTTCATTCACTCACTCTAAACCTGAAGCAGCTCTGATTAAACATCACTTCCACCTGAGTTTACCTGGATTCTGCTTCAGCTGCTGAAAAGACAATAAAACAGAAAAACAACACAAGGCAGCTTAAAAATGACACTAATGGCTTGTTCTAATTAGAATAAATGGTTTTATTAGAGTAAATAATCACTCAAAGGTTCTAATGAAGATGGATAATCAATTAAATAAAGCAAAAGGACCCTAAAGGCTCCAGGCAGCTTGTGGTGATTTGATTAATCACTCATTTATTTGGTGATAGGAGACGATAAAACACAATTTAAACCTGAAATAAAAAGTGGAGCCTGCTTTAAAGAAGAAAACTAATCTTACTACTTCATTTAATCTAAAATAATCCCATTTTAAGAGCAATTTCTGAATATTTTAGCATAAAATATGGATATTTTTAAAGGTTATTGGTGAAATTTAGGCTTGTTATGCCACATTGTTTTATATTATGAGGGACAAAAGCAGAACTATTTTTTGTTTTTATGGTACAACTTATCAAATCTGCTCAATCAGTTATGAAATTTATACAAAAATCATGCTATTTTCATTTTTGTGACCAAATATTTCATATTAAAATGGGTTTTATATATTTAAGTTTAAATTATTAAGACATGCAGCTACATCTGGTTCAGAAAATATCACCAAATGTCATTTTTTTTGTAAATTTGAGCTCTTTTTGTATGATATTACAGATTCTAAATCAATGAAATGATGAGAAATAACAGAATACAATTTCAATATGAGAAAAAAGTGGGGAAATATTTGATATATATTCATCTGAAGCCAAGAAACTCTTACAAACTTCACATTTTTTACAATTTTATACTTTATTATAGAAAGGTTTGTTCACATAACATTCACAGATTGATTTATAGAACATTTTATTGCTAATGACACAGAAAAATGTTTTTTTTGTTTTTTCTTACAGTATTTTCAGATTTATTGGCCTATAAGAACAGATTTCACAGATTTATGTTGTCAGAAAATAAGATTTCTGCAAAAATCTTTGACTCTAATAAGTCAAATAATGTAAGAAATAAGGAAAACTAACATTTTCAAGCTGCTTTTATCCAAAATTCAGATTTCTGTTGTGTAAATTTGCATTTAGACAATTATTTCTATTGTCGAATTATCTATAAATCATTTTCTAGATTAGTTGTTTGGTTTATAAAATGTTTTAATTAATTAAAAGTGAGAATATTTGAGTTGTTCTGTTTTATTTCAGGTCCGGAGTCACATCTGTTTCAGAACAACTCATCTGGTTTACTTTAAAAATCTACTTCTGTCTGTAAACTGGAGTCTAATCGATCAGAAACACAAGGTTTAAATGAACAAACTGCATTTTCCTCTGCTGTTCTTCATGTTTTAATGTTGTGTGTAGCGCCACCTGCTGCTGGAGCTGCAGAATTACACATCTGGTGTAGGATTTACACTAAAACAATTCAATTTGTGGGTTTAATTTACAAAATAATGTAAATTTATGCCGGTAGAGTCTTCACACGTCTGTTTAAATTTGGATTATCTCCACTAAAATAACATTAAAGTGGCTTTTAACAAACCTAACTGGTTAAATTCCTTTTCTTCATGCATAAAAACTTCTTTTTACGTCAAAAAAGTACTTTTAAGAAGTGAAAACTGTTTTAAACATCATATTTGCTCCTTAAAAACAGGTCAAAATTTTCCATCTAAAGTTAGTAAGTAAATCAAAGTGTTTAATGGAATTTAAATGTAGATTAAATGCTTTGATTACAGACAAATGTCAGATTGTTTTAGCTGCTGCAGATATTTTTAGAGTAAATATTTTGAATTTGACTGATTTTGAGAAGCTATGAGATCATTTGAGTCGTAGAAATTTGATATTTTGTGGTTTATTTAACGGTTTGATGGTTGAATTTCAAGTATTCTTGAGTCATTTACACTAAAACAACTACATTTGTGAGTTTAATGACTATTAGTTACTGAGTTTAACTCTCCTGTTGTCCTCATTTACAGGCACCAAAAATATTGTTTTTAGGGAAATTTTTAAGGAATTATTGGAATTTTCTTCCTGAAGGTTTTGCCAATTTTCTGAAATCTGGGGAATTTTTTTGCAAAATTTTTGGATTTTTTTCAGACAAGGAAACGATATTTTTTGGTTCCTGTAAATGAGGACAACAGGAGGGTTGAGGAATAAGGGATAGTTTTCATAAACATTTCTGAAGAAAACCACCTGATTCTTTCATAAACACAGCAGCATCTAAACATCACCAACACAGACGGAGGTTATTTTCCACTTTGAGAACATGATCTCAGACTCCTTGGCTTGATGGAGCTGTTGCTGTTTGAAAGTCCTGAAAGTTTCGGTTGGTGCACAGGAAATTAGAGTCCATCTGTCCTCAACTGATCTTGGCAGGAGTTTAATAAAAGCAGTAATTCAGAGTAAATTCTACAGAAGGGTGGATCAGGATGAGCGATAAGGGAAAGTTTCACAGATATTTCTGAAAAAAACTGACCAGTCTCACCTTATCTCCAGCACAGCAGCATCTAAACATCACGACCCAGACGGAGGTTGTTTTCCACAACCTGATGTTAGACTCAGCATCGTTGCATCACACAGCATGAACCCCTCCCAGTCTGGACATGGATTTAGAATCATTGTGGTGAAAATGTCTCACACATGGAAGCAACACATTTCTGTCTGTAGTGGAATGTATGAACGTAGCTTCATATGTAGAAACTACACATTAGGATTACAGTTTATCAGTTCAAGGGTTCTTCCCGTTTAAAGGGAGTTTTTCTTGCCACTGTTGCCTTAGGGCTGCTCTGGGGGTTCATATGGGTTCTGTGAAGCATCTTCAGACAATTCCACCTGTGATTGGCTCTATATAAATAAAACTGAACTGAATCAGTGTCTTTATCAGAAGCTGTGAACTCTGATTTCATTGACCTCCGGTTCCCAAACAAAGAAATACACCAACAATAATACAGCAACAACAATTAGACACAAGAAAAGCAGTCAGAGAGCGCAGTACTCCGCCAAGACTGTTCATTCCCTGACCTCATGCTGAGTACATAACGTGTGTTCTGCATGTGTTCTGCATGTGTTCTGCATGTGCTCTGCATGTGTTCTGCATGTGTTCTGCATGTGTTCTGCATGTGCTCTGCATGTGTTCTGCATGTGCTCTGCATGTGTTCTGCATGTGCTCTGCATGTGTTCTGCATGTGCTCTGCATGTGTTCTGCATGTGTTCTGCATGTGTTCTGCATGTGTTCTGCATGTGTATGACATGTACAGATACCGAATCACATGACCTAAATATGTAGCGGCCACCGTTAACCCTCATGTCGTCCTGCGGGTCAAAAATGACCTGTTTTAAAGTTTGAAAATGTGGAATAAAAATATATTTTCACAGTGAAACTTCTTATGTCCACATTTCCAACATTTCTGGGAAATTTTTGAATATTTTTTGGTGGAAAAAAAGAAATGTTAAAAATGTTTCTTAAGAACATTCACAAAAAAATCTAATTGGTTGATTTTTTTTCCTGAATGTTCTTAAAGGAAATATCAGAAGTTTTACTGATATATATGGAATCACTTCAGATATTTTTTGGATTTTTTGGAAGATTTTTACTCATTTTTTTGAAAATATTTACAAGAATTTTTTGTCACATTTGGTTTTTTTTTTTTTTTTTTTAAATAAAACTTTTCAGGAATTATTGGAATTTTCTTCCTGAAGGTTTTGCAAATTTTCAAAAACTTGGGGATTTTATTGCTGAATTTTTGGATTTTTTCAGACAAGGAAATAATATTTTTTGGTGTCCGTAAATGAGGACAACAGGAGGATTAATTGATGGGACTTAATTGTTCTGACCTTCCCTGAAAATTTCAGCAGATTTGGATGAAATTTTCAGTGAAGGTCAGAAATGATACAAGGACCAAGTGATTAGATTTTAGCAGTGATGCAGCTTATAGTCTGGATCCACAGATTTGTTAAAGGTTTCTGTATCATTGCCAGATAGCGTCATGGCATCACTGTAACCATGACAACAAGTGAACACTATGTCAGCTGCCTGCTGATGATCACATGATTGTGATCCTACTACTAATCCACCACTGAGGACTTATCAGGACTTATCCATCAGAAATGATACAAGGAACAACTGATTAAATTGTGGGGGTGTTTCTGAGTTTTCCTTCCATCCTGAATTTTCAGACTTTTCGGCAGCGTCTTCCTCGTGTCAAGAAAGTGCTTCATAGATAAACACTTCCTGTGCCGTGGGAATATTGTCAAAAATAAAAGCCCGTAACATTAAGAAATAGGCCTTTAAAATACAAGCATGAAGAGTATTAATAGTATAACGACTATTTTAACACTATCAAAACAAAACCTTGCAAAAAATGATGAACTGATCAACAGACCTTTTAAGAGTAATTTACACATATTTAGGTCACATGATTCGACATCCGTACATAACGTACACATGAATAACACACGCCTGTGCTCAGCATAAGATCATTTTGTTTGTGGGTACATCTATATTAAATGGACACATTCTATGGTGCCATGATTTCTGATCATCAATAATAACAACTAGAAAAGCACTCAGAGAGCGCAGTACTCCGCTAAAGCTGCTCAGTTGTCGAAAATTTCCGACGGATGAAATCTTTAATAAAAAATGACCTTGTGCTAAGCACAGCCATGTGTTATACATGCGCATGTTATGTACGAATACAGAATTGTGTGTAAATTACTCTTATAAAGGTCTGTTGATCAGTTCATCATTCTTGGCAAGTCTTTGTTTTGCTTGTGTTAAAATAACCGTTCCCTCCAAGCTTTTATTTTGAAGGCATAGTTTTAATGTTGCAGGCTTTTATTTTGTCACCATTCCAGCGGCACAGGAAGTGTTTATCTAAGACGTGGTGTTCAATACCGTTTGTTTATTTATTGAATCTCTTTTGTTGTTGTTGTTGTTGTTGTTTTCTGTTTTATTGATGGGCAGTTAGTAGTTGGGAATAACACACCACCTTACAATCTTTAATTGCAATAGCACCACCTGTTATTTTCTATCCCTTTTCATCCTGTTCGTCCTGTCCAGTCTTTGTTTTCCCCCACACATCACTGAGGTGTAGCACTGCCCTCCCTGGCTTATAATAGGGAATTCTAATAAAGAATATCTGCTTAGCTTTCAGGGAGGGCTGGTGATGGTCACACACATGCACTAAATATTAAAATATTTGGCTGCAAGACTAAAATATGCATCAATCTCATACAATGTTGACACCTCTTTTGTGGAGTTAAACAATGAGAATAAATGCAAAAAAAAAAAAAAAAAAAGCGGTTTCTTGACATGACGAAGACGCTGCAGAAAAGTCCGAAGATTCACGTAAAGATGAAAAATAAGGCTGACGGCTGAACTTATCGTGTCTGGCTGCGGTTCTCTACGTTGCATGACCTAAATATGTAGCAGGCAGCAGGAACTGATGGGACTCAGAAAGTCACACAATTCCATCATTCCTTGGTGGAGTAATAACAATAAAATGCTGCATTTCTACAAAAGTAAGCTGCATTTCTAACAATGCCATATGACAGAATGAGCAGCCTTGTTTATTTGTTATCTTTCTTCCTGCTGGGGCCTTTTGCCAGGTCATCATTGTAAATGAAATTGTTCTCAGTTGATCTTACCTGGTAAAATAAAGAATTACAAAAAATAAATAAATAAAATGATTAACGAGTGCAATTTTAATCATGAAGTGTAGTTTCTACCATTATGTGGAGCGGCTGCATTAGACTACACATTTTTGCTACATATAATTATATTTCTATGTATGAGGCTATTTCCAGTCCACATTATTATGCAACTAACAGTACATCTGTCATCAACTGCTGGCAGGAATTCAATCAAACCAGTGACCTACAGTAAATTCTGCAGAAGAGGGTAATCGATCAGAAGGGTGGGTCAGGTTAATGAGTGATAAGGACAACTTTTCACCAACATTTCTGAAGAAAAATATCCATCACACCTTATCACCAGCACACCAGCACCTGTGTTACATATAAAAAGGCAGCAGACAGTGAGTTAGAACATCAGCATCCATCCATCAGGTGACTTCATCCAGCCAACCACCATCTGCAGATACGTAAGTGTTCAACTATTCACTGATCATCTTCTGCTTCTCTTTGTTTTGACTCTATAATGGTTACAGCTGAACATCACAATGACTGAACACTGCTTGGTCAAAACAAGTTGTAGCAAATGAAAGGTCTCATTTTTACCTAGAATTTATAGCAGGATCATCTCAGAAGCACCATTCCTTTAGAGACACGATCATTCCTATTAACACTTCCAAATGTAGCTTATACAGCAGCTGTGAAACGCTCAAAGCTGCTTCTAGAAAAGATGGCGCTGAACAATAATCAGAACTATTCTTCAGGCTGTGACTCCCGAATGGATGTAAAACTTTGCTTTATTAAAATGACTGTAGAACCAGATGATTGGTTTTTCATGATTGCTGTTATTATGGCCTGAATAAGTCAACTGTCAGCTGTTCCATATGAAATGTGAAATTACTGTATTCATTCATGAATCCTGTCACTTGAATTTCCCTCGAGATTCATAAACTATCTATCTATCTATCTATCTATCTATCTATCTATCTATCTATCTATCTATCTATCTATCTATCTATCTATCTATCTATCTATCTATCTATCTATCTATCTATCTATCTATCTACTTTATTTGCTGCAGGAAGCCAACATGTCCCAGTACATCACCGACCTCGGAGTGTCTCTCAGTCCGAATGATGAGAGTCAACTCCGTGCTCAAGGCTTCAGCAAAATTAATGTAGATCTGAACAAAGGAGCCGGAGGAAAAAGTACCTACCTCTGGTACAAGAGAGGCGACTCTGGAGCCATCACCAGGATCCAGTTCTCCTTCACTGATCAAATGAACGAAGGCTTGAACAGGGCAGGGTACCAGAAGATCGACAAAAACCTCAACGCTGGAGCAGGAGGGAACGACCTCTATCTGTGGTTCTTCAAAGGTTCCTCAGAGTACCACGTTCCCATCGTGAACCTGGACGTCTCTACTACCGATGAAGCCCAGAAGTTTAAGTTCGGCTGGGAGAGACTGGCTTCCGATCTGAACCGGAAGGCCAGAGGATATCAGATCTTTGTGTGGGTGAAGAGAGAGAAGCCAACCTACATCTGTGACGTCACCGCCACCTCCGACTTCCAGGGAGACGACGACTACTTCAACAACGGCTACATCCGAGTGGGCGAAGACACCAACAGAGGAGCAGGAGGTGCCTACGTCTTCATCTGGTACCGTGAGACCACCAAGCCTGAGGAGGCCATCAGAGATCTGCAGGTCTCCATCAGTGACGAGGAGTATGAGCGCTTCCAAGCCCAGCAGTATACACCGGTGAACACGGATCTGAACAAGGGCACCGGAGGAAACCCGGTGTTCCTGTGGTACAAGAAAGACGGCAGCAGCGGCGGCTCCATCAAGGACGTCACTCTGGTCGTCACCAGAGAAGATGTGCGTCCATTTAAGGCTGTTGGTGTGGAGGTCATCCCAAAAAGCCTCAACACAGGAAACTCCCGTGCACCTGAGCTGTTCCTGTGTTTCTACCGCTGATGTCACCATGGCAACAGAGCTGAGCATGCTCACTGAGCAGAAACAAAAGAATCCAAAATGTATTTCTCTTTAATCTCTTTAAATTTTCCTCCCGTGATGAAACAGTGAAATGTTTTAACTCCCCTGTTGTCCTCATTTACAGGCACCAAAAACAATTGTTTCCTTGTCTGAAAAAAATCCAAAATTCAGCAAAAAAATTCCCCAAATTTCTGAAAATATGCAAAACTTTTAGGAATAAAATTCCAATAATTCCTTAAAAATTTCCCTTAAAAGTTTTTGTTTAAAAAAACAAAACAAAAATCTTCCAAAAAAATCCTAAAAATATCTAAAGTGATTCCATATGTATCAGTAAAACTTCTAATATTTTCTTGAAGAACATTCACATAAAAATCAACCAAAATCCAGTGAAATTTGCTGGATATTGATTGATTTTTTTTCTGAATGTTCTTAAGAAGTATTTGTAACATCTTTTTTTTTCCACCAAAAAATGTTCAAAGATTTCCCAAAAATGTTGAAAATGTGGACATCAGAAGTTTTACTGTGAAATTAGATTTTTTTCCCCCACATTTTCAAACTTTAAAACGGGTCAATTTTGACCCACAGGACGACATGAGGGTTAAATCACTGTGATCTTACAAGTTTTATTCCCCAAACATCTATAATCAGTCAACCTGTGTGCTCTTCATGGATTCTGTTTCACTTCATTCTAACTTTCTTTGATTCAATAAAGTCTCATCTGCATCTCAAATATCTTCGTCTGCTTATTCAAACTGTTGGGTCAATTACAGCAAAACATCTTCTGTCCTTCCACTGTTACGTCGACGACATTCAGATTTACCTACCAGAGCAATCAACAGAAAGTGAGGCACTAAGTAGCGTAACTAGCTGTATTAGGGACACTAACCCTCCTGTTGTCCTCATTTACAGGCACCAAAAAATATTGTTCCTTTGTCTGAAAAAAATCCAAAAATTCAGCAAAAAAATTCCCCAAATTTTGGAAAATGTGCAAAACCTTGAGGAAGAAAATCCCAAAAATTCCTTAAAAGTTTTATTTTTTTTTAGAAATCCCCCAAATTTGGCAAGAAATAAAAATTTCAAAAAAAAAATAAAAATTGTAAATATTTTCAAAAAAATGAATAAAAATTTTCCAAAAAAATCCTAAAAATATCTAAAATGATTACATATATATCAGTAAAACTTCTAATATTTTCTTTAAGAACATTCAGAAAAAAATCAATCAAAATCCAGCGAATTTCACTGGATTTTGGTTGATTTTTTTCTGAATGTTCTTAAAGAAACATTTTTTTAAAATATTTTTTTTCCACAAAAAATGTTCAAAAATTTCCCAAAAATGTTGAAAATGTGGACATCTGAAGTTTCACTGTGAAAATATATTTTTTTCCACATTTTCAAACTTTAAACCGGGTCAATTTGACCCACAGGACGACACGAGGGTTAAGTTACTGTATTGTTTTAAGTTATTCTCTTGTTTCACTGTAAAACATTTTGGTCACTCTTTGGGCTGCTGTAAAGAGCTACACAAATAAACATTGATGAACCTCATCAAACCATATCCAGCTTTAATCTGTTCTCGGCCCAAATATCTCCTGAAGTAGAAAATAGTCAGGGCTGGTTGATGCTTCTGGGTCCATTTTATACCCCTTTGTGTTTTTCAGACATAAACCTGTATTTAAACGTCCAAAATTTAACAACAACATGAATTTAAACAACAACAACAAGCTACTGCATCATAACAGAAAAATATCAAATTAAAAATTTAAATAATTTTTCAGATTTCCCAACCTGGGCACCACTTTTTATCACCAATAATATTTATCAACCATTTTGTCTATTTAATACCACCTTTAGGCCGAAGTCAATCGATTAAATAAAACCAATAAAAAGGTGAATTAAATATCAATAAATCATCCATGAAATATCTTTGAATCAACATCAGGTTTCTTTCAACATGTAAGAGATTTGTCTGCTGAAATGATCATTTTCTTAATATTTGTTCTCGTTTTGTAGCTATAAAGTCAGCAGGCCCTTGACTTGATTATTGATCAGGTATCTGTAAATAAACAGCAGTAAACTACAGAAGCCTGGTCTCCGCCTGCTCAGGTTGTAATTTAAAGGTTAGACCCTCAAAAGTTGGTGAAATGTCGACCAAAGACTATATTTTAGTAGAAATATGGATCCATCCACATATATACACTTATAGGAACTTTTTGGGACCTTCTAGGAGCCAATAAATATTTATTATTGACAATTGTGGGTCATTTTGAACAATTTTAAGTCATTTTGGATAAATTTGAAGTCATTTTGCTCTTGAATATGTTGCATTTTTGTCCATTTTTAAGGGCCAAAAACATAGATTTTTTACGATTTGAGTCATTTTGAATTAAAGTCATTTCAGACTAATTTTGAGTCTTTCTGGACAATCCTGATGTTATTGTGAACAAACCTTTAGTAAATTCTGGTCATCTTGAGTCTTTTTGGACAGGTATTCAGCATTATTGGACAATTTTTAGTCATCTTGGACAGGTTTCATGTCAAAATAGCAAAAAATGGCAACTTGTCTTGCCAAACATCAAAATCTTCTGATGTTAGAGCCTCAAAAGTTGGTGAAATGTCAACCAAAGGCTGGATTTTAGTAGAAATATGGATCCATCCATAGATACACACTTGCAGGAACGTTATGGAGACATAATACCCCCATGGTTTTCCCTTTTCATTATTCACTATTATCATTTTTGATAAACTTTAGTAGTTTTATACAGGTTTAAAGTCACTTTGGACGGCCTTTACCTTATTTTGGACAAATATTTAATCATTGTGGACAAGTTTCAAGTCATTTTAGCCAATTTTTTTAGCAAGTTTGGATAAATTTGGAATCATTTGGATATGTTTTGAGTCATTTTGGGCAGGTTTCAGTTCCCTTTATCTTATTTTGGACAAATAAGTCATTTTGAATAGATTTGGAGTGATTTTGGACAAAAAAAAAAAAAATTGGGACCTTGTCTTAAGTTTGATTCGGATGCAGAAAAAACATCACATTTCACCAACCAAACATTGAAATAATTCACTAAATATTATATTTAATTTACTTATCATGTTCTAACTTGCCCCAAATCTGTCAAATCTGAATATTTCAGCCAACAAAATGTCTTTTTTACGTCATTAAAAACCCAGATTTCTCACAAATATGACCAAAAACAGACATTTTGTCAGATTTAAATGATAAAAAATACAATAAAGACAGTCAGATTAGCTTTTTTATTGTTTAGAAGTCATTTCTGCAGATTTACACCAACGAACACGGAGCTGTGGGTTTAACTAAACAGTGTCTGGAGAAACGTTTGGACTTCCTGTAACTTCAGGTTATACTAGCTTTGTTAAAATAGAATAAATCTGTTAGAAACACTAAAACAGAAGAACAAAAAGAGAAGCTCTGGGAGTCGTGTGCGTAGCTTATAACTCACCTCTGGACAAAAAGATTAAAAATAAAAAGAAACAAAAAACATATAAATAAATGCTTCAGGAGAATACAAAAGGCTGCGGTGACGTAAACCCAAACTCAGAAGAAACTTTTCAGTGGTTCATCCCCAATAATGATGAGAATAATTAACCGTCTGATTAATAGAAACACAAGTGGCTTCATTTGTAGTGTGGTTTAAAAAAAAAAAAAAAAAAAAAAAAAAACGACGAGGGGGAAAACTGCAGCTTTACTGTAAAAATAAACTTATCAACAAAGAGTCTTAAAATCAGATTTTTATGGTTTATTAGCGACTTTACTGGTTTTAATTGGTTGAATGGGTTAATCAGGTGTTTTTTAAACATAAATGTGAATCATTTGTTGGTTTCAAATTGGAAAATGTGAGGATTTGGTGATTTTTTTTTCTGTAAATTTAGTCTCTTAAGGTGTTCAATTTCTTTAAATTGCTTGTTTTTGTTTGACCAAAAGTCCAAAACTTGTCAGTTTTGACGTTTTTGCAAGAAAATTGTAAATTTTCTGTCATTAAATGAAAAATTAAAAGCCAAAATGCGAGAAATTCTACATATAGATGAACTTCTGTTACATTCAAGCCAGTTTAGTTCACACAATGTCGATTAAGTCTACCAGTGGCAGGTAAATTTTACTGTATTTTGTTGTATATAGAAGTTTTAAATGTGGTTTCTGTAGATGAACATGTTGAAAAACTTGCAAAGCGTCTAAGAAAAGTTTGTGGTGCTGCAGAAAGAACCTTTAGAAGGAAGATTACGGTTTAAGTGATCAACAAAAACTTGATTTAATTACCAGAAAAATCCATCTGGCATCCATTAATCCATCAGACTTTCCAATTATCACTTAGTTTCAAGAGTTTTGTGACAATACAAGCCAATATTTATCATATTTCTAGCTTTATTAACCTTTAAACAAACAGAAAAAAAAGATTTTAAGACTATATTGGATAAAAGGTGGGAACAACTGAAAAGTTGCTTATAAAATAGGCCAAAACCAGCCAGCTGGTCGCCATTTTTCTTCTGTTTGGAGCAGAAAATCCTTTTTTTTCTACTTCTTTGGTGTTTGTTCATCAGTAAATAAACTCAAAGTAAACACTTTGAGTAAACACCAAAGGGCTGATGGTAAAAGCTGACGTTTCCCCACTAGGGGGCAGCGAAGAGCTTTACAGCTGCAGAATCTCCCCCTTTTTGTTTCCTCGTGTGGCCGGTAAAAGCAGAACAGTCTGTACCACACAACATTTCCACCTGTAGTTTATAATGGAGCCGAAACAAAAAGAAAAAACAAAGAGGAAGCGGCGTTTCTCTGGTCACCATCACGAGCGCTCACAGTTTAACGGCGCTTCAGGATCATATGAGAGAAAAACTGCAGGCACTCAGTGGTTCTGCTGGTTTCACCCGATCAACAGGGAAACACAAACTAAAGACACAAAACAAACGAGTTCAGTGGTTTTATAAACTCCTGGTCACGTTCAGTGGGAGTTAATGTGATTCAAACTGCACAGGAAGTCGACAGATCAGATAAACTCCATCACATCACATTTATGTTGACAGAATTAAGTCACTGAGATTCTTGATTGTGATTCTAGACAGTTTGCAGCAACTAAAATGAAAATTAATTCTGATCACATGGGAAGAAGCTAAATCCACAGTGAAGTCAGATACAAAGCAAAAATTTGGCCCCTTCAAAGTAGTTTCTTAGTGCAGTGATACTCTGCTTCCAGTGCTCCTGCAACACCTGTAAAGCTACCTGGAAGCTCTGTTCTATAAATGTGTCAAGCACCATCCGCCTAAACTGTGTCAAAATTCTGACTAAATGGTTTTATGTTATTTGAAGAGTCAAATTAGGTTGAGCGGGGAGCTGCGATTTTGTTGGTGTGGCTAAAAAAAAAACTTGTGCTGACATGCCACAATCCAGGTCATTTTTGCCATATTTTCACCTTTAGACTCCTGAAAACATTACAGGAGAATTTAACTCTGACAGTCTGACTATGGAGGATGAATTAACGCAACACAACCCGTCAATTTGGAAGAAACAACAAGCCTACTGCTGGTTGTGTTATCAACCAGTCATGGAGATTGTGGGCGTTTCACTGTGGAAATGGCTGTTTGGTCTGCATGTGGTAGCCGCAAATCCACCTCTCGTCATCAGTGATGATCCTCGACATGATAGTTTGGATGAGTTGACAGAATTTGTTTAAGATCAATGGCGAAATTGCAGATGCGTATCTACAAGTGGTCAGGAGGTGTTGCAGGAACAGTGGGAGCAGAGCACAACTGCACAAGGAGACCATGTCAAAGGGGAAAGAGACCAAATTTAAATCAGAGGCTGTTATTTTGCTTTTTACAAGTACAGACTACACAGATTTGTTTAAGACTCATGGTGAAATTGCAAATGTCCAGCCCTTTTACAAGTGGTCAGGAGGTGTTGCAGGAGCAGAGCACAACTGCACAAGGAGACCATGTCGAAGGGGATAGAGACCACATATAAAGCAGGAGCTGTTATTTTTGCTTTTTTTAAGCGCAGACTTCTTGACTACACTTTATATGTCTACGATATAATGTTCATTTTTCAACTTGTGCAGAGAAGGAACGGTTGACAGAATATGTTTAAGATCCATGGTGAATTCACAATGTCCAGCCCTTTTACAAGTGGTCACGAGGTGTTGCAGGAGCACTGGGAGCAGAGCAGAACTGCACAAGGTCCACAGAGATGGTGGCTAAATTGAAATTAGATGCACTTTTTGCTTTTTATAGACTTCTTGATTGCATCTTGGATATCTGATGTGATGCTTTTTTTTTAACTTGTTGAGAAACTGATCTAAATAAATTGAACTTGCTGCCAAATATATGGTGCTGTATGATCTGATGTCAAACGTGACAAAAAGGCACTGATATCGCCAAGTACTGCAGGAGTTATGGAAATATTTTTCAGATTTAAAAGGACATAAATCAAGCCTATGGTAAACTTTGTGAACAGAAACGGCACTTAAATGAAGTTCTAACAAACCTCTGGGGATCTCTTGAAATCTAAAAACGACTCGACGACAACGTTTTGCCCTCAACATCACACCAACAGCTGAACGGAGAGTGGACTAGTACTGCCACAAAACTGGACATAAAGTGCAAACTGACGAGGTTTTCCTCTCACGGCTTCAGACCGGCCGAAGCTCCAGGAAACCGGAAGACGAGTCGATCCGCAGGTCGACGTTTAATGGCTTTCTATCACCACGGGCTCGTAGCCGCCTGCAGAAACCCTGCAAGGACCCCAACAAACATGAAAACAGTTATTTACTGAACACGTGAACTCATAGTATAAGTTTTTAATGCTTTTAGTGCTCCATGTACCGTTTCCTGGTGAATTAGTTGTTTTTTGTTTCTTGTTTTGCACAAGATCAAATTTTTAGAACAGTTTCTGCTAATTTGTCTGAAGCTTTTATAGCATAAAATGTGGCTATTTATAAAGATATTTGTGATATTTTAGCTTTTTACTAACCAAGATTTCTTTCTTTTAATTGCCTGTTGATCTCCTTTTAGCAGATTTTTTCTCAAAGTGAAATTTGAGACCGTTTGAACAACGATATCTGAGGAACTATTACAGATAAAAGCCTGAAATCTTCATTTTTACTTATCATTACTGTCTGAAAATGAAAAAAATATGCCCAAATTTCAAAAAATATTTTCTTTGTTATATTTGGAGAACCATTTTTACAACCTAGAACTCAAAATGTATTAGGAGATTTATTGATGTTTTTGTGGTACAACTTGTCAAACCTTAGAAGTAAATTACAGAAGTTCAACAAAAATCAAATTTTTTTCATTTTTGTGACCCAGTATTTTATATTAGAAAGTATTCTACATATATTATTTTGTATTATTGTGATATTCAGCTACATATAGTTTAGAAAATATCACTAGTTGACTTCTGAGTTGTCGATTTGTTTGCTAATTTGTGCTCCAAGATGGAACTTTTAATGTCAGCTTAAATTTTATTTCATATTTGAACTCAGCAATAATCAGAGAGTCTTCTATCTATTTGTCCGATGTTACAGATTCTGAATCAACGACATGATGAGAAATAACAGAGAAAATTTCAGGTTTTTATCTTTACTAGTTTCTGAGATATTGTGGTTCAAACAGCCTCAAATTTAAATATGAGAAAAAACAGGAACACATTTGATATATATTAATCTGAGGCCAGAAAACTCTTACAAACTTGGCATTTTTTTGCAATTTTATATTTTTATAGAAAGGTTTGTTCATATATCATTTACAGTCTGATTTATAGAAAATTCTAATGCTAAAAACCTAGAAAAATGTGTTCTTTCCGGGAATTTTTTTTTTACAGAATTTTCTGATTTATTGGGCGATAAAAACAGATTTGTACAATCTTGTTTATATAGCGTTCATAGTCTGATTTATAGAACATTTTATTGCTAAAAACATCAAAAAAAACTTTTTTTTTTTTTACACTTTCTTGCAGTATTTTCTGATTTATGGAGGAATATAAACAAATTTGTAAAATCCTGGTCATATAGCATCCACATTTTACTAATAAAGACATGATTTTTTAAAAAATATTTTTCTAATTCTAATGTGTGAAAAAAATGGGCTGCAAGTGGGTCGACGGACAGTTTTTTTTTAAAAGCTAGGAAAGTTTTGATCGAGCATACCAACTAGGCAAGTCATTGATGAAATCTCCTGTAACTGATGCTAATTCTAGCTAACTGCAGTCATTATCATCCTCCATAAAAGGGGAAACTACAAAAGTTTAAGCTAACAGACAGTTGAGGAAAATCTGATATTGAAAAAGTTCTCCTCTTTAATCTGAACCTTTTAATTCCAACTGCTTCCTGAGTAAATTCGTTGCTGTACACAAAGCTGAGAACCTAAAGTGAAAGTGACAGGAAGAAAAGAGGAAGTGAGAGCGACACCCAAACAAACTTGAGGAGGAAGCGATGCACCAACAGGAAGTGACGGAGCGTCGGGTCTCACCTGTTTCCGAGCCTGATGCCGCTGAGTGCCGTGGTTCCGTCTCTACTGACAAACAGTCGCAGGTTGCTGTCTGGAAACCGCAAACACACAAAACACCGTGAGACAAACCAGAGGGCCGAGAAGGCGGCGAAACAAAGAGCAGAGCGTCCAAAGACGGCGTTCGCTGCCAGCAAATTATCTGTAAAACCTTCACGCGAGGAGATTCACTGTAAACAAAAGAGGCCATGATGAAGAGTTACAGCCTCCAACTACCAGCAGTGAGATCATCACTTCCCAGAAGAGAAGCACAGCAGACAACAACAGGTCACCTCGTTTGAGAGAGTGTTGATACTCGCTAGCATGTAGCTTGTTGTTGTGTAAAACGGATCAAAAATGACTTTCTCTGTCAAACAGCAAGTTTTAGTTTGGATGTGTGGCCTTGGAGTTATTAAAAGACCTATGAAAGAGTAATCCCAGTAAAATATCGACACAGTGATGATCTTCTGTCTTCTTCTTCTTTGACATTGTCTTTGCGAATTTACCAGAAAACTTAAAACTGAGCTAAAATATTTGTAATTTTGACTACATAAATCCTGAGTTAAAGCTTTAGATCGGGTTAATCAAGGCAATCCTTAACCCTCGTGTCGTCCTGAGGGTCAAAATTGACCTATTTTAAAGTTTGAAAATGTGGGGGAAAAAAAATTCACAGTGAAACTTCTGATGTCCACATTTTTGGGAAATCTTTGAAGATTTTTTGTCGGAAAAAAAAGAAATGTTAAAAATGTTTCTTAAGAACATTCACATAAAAATCTACCAAAATAAAGTGAATTTCGTTGGATTTTGGTTGATTTTTATGTCAATGTTCTTAAAGAAAATATTAGAAGTTTTACTGATATATATGGAATCACTTTAGATAGTTTTGGAATGTTTTTTAGAAGATTTTTACTTATTTTTTTAAAATACTTTCAAGAATTTTCTTGCCAAATTTGGGGGATTTTTTTAAAATAAAACTTTTAAGGGAAACTTAAGGAATTATTGAAATTTTCTTCCTGAAGGTTTTGCAAATTTTCAGAAATTTGGGGAATTTTTTTTGCTGAATTTTTAGATTTTTTTCAGACAAGGAAACAATATTTTTTGGTGCCCGTAAATGAAGACAACAGGAGGGTTAACTAAACAGGATCAACAAGAACCGAAGACTGATCCTTCGCTTACATCTACTGTGACACGTGTTGTCGATTTAAAGAATTTAGCAAATTTTTCGCAGATAATATGCAAAGCATCCATTGAAAATGCCACTCAGAAGAAGGAATGATGTCCTAAAAGTTCCTAACTTGGTGTAATATGTGTGTGCTGGCAGGAGGTCATGAAGCCTCACAGAAGTCTTTGTCATGGTAATCCTTTACTAGCTAAACTCCGCAGAAGCAGCAGCCTGTTCTGGTCACTACAGTAATAAGACTTAAGAGGCTCCACCTGGTGGAACAAAAATGTACTACAGCTAATCTACAATACTTGATGTAACAACCAACAAAACATTCTAGATTTTGATTTTAAAATCTACAAAGTCTTCTACATTTACAGAAATGTGTCCGCTAATTTCTTGGGTAATGTGATTTCAGGTCACTCTCTTGTACCTAAACCCTTCAATCCTGTTGTTTCAGTTATACTTACATCAAGATTAGAGATGTAAAACTACTTACATCAAGATTAGAGATGTAAAACTACTTAGATTGTACTGTTCAGGCTCCTTTAAACACTGTTGCAGACTCTTAAAGCTTTCAGCTGCATTATCAGTGATAGATCCATACAGAAACTACCAGTCGCTATTCTGCTGTACCTTCAGTGTTGTTGATATCCGCAAAGTTTTGGCTTTGGACAATTTTCTCCACGATGTCGTCGGCATCGATGCGAGTGTCATTTACCCAGGAGGGGTGATTCTCCACCGAGTCCTGCTTCCTCCTGAAAACACAGAAAACACAAGAAGAAAGGAATGAAACTGGAACAAAGTCTTTCTATTAATTTTGAAGCAATCGGCCCAGAAGCAATTAAACCTCAGAGTAGACTTTGTCATTGTGCCCCTTTTGCTAGTGATATTCCTACAATGCTCCCTGCTTGCCAACACAAAACTGCTCGCTTCTTCTGGTTGTGACACTAGTAAATAGTAAGAGGCTCCACCTGGTATTGCAACCAGGTACTACAGCTGATCTACAATACCTGAAATGTGTGTAATCTGGGAAAATGTTATCAGCTATTAGCTGTTTTCTGATATGTAGGAATGATGTCCAAAAAGATCCAGACTTGATTTATTACAAATGCGCTCTCCGGAGTTCATGAAACCTCACAGAAGACTTTGTCATGGTGCCCCTTTAACTAGCTACACTCCTACAATGCCCCCTTGCTTGCCAACACAAAATTGCTCACTTCTTCTTGTTGCGACAGTAAGAAACAGTAAGAGGCTCCACCTGGTGGCACAACGAGGTACTACAGCTAATCTACAAAACTTTAAGCGTGTATAATCTAGTAAACTGATCAGGTATTGGCTGTTTTCTGTACTTGGGAGGCCTGTTGGGGGCAAGACGGGCCGATAATCTTGAGTCTTCTGTGTCATTTTTTGGCAAATTACCAGATAATGTTTGATTTTGACTAGTGATGTCCCAAACCTGATCCTTAGCTTAACTAATCAGTATTAGCAAGAAAAAGGTGACCCTTTTATTAGCTAAATCACAATGCTCTCTGCTAGCCAACACAAAATTGCTCACTTCCTCTTGTTGCAACAGTAGTAAGCGGTAACAGTAACAGTAAGCGGCTCCACCTGGTGGCACAGCCAGGCACTACATCTAATCTACGATACTTAAAATGTATAATCTAGGAAAATGGCATGGGGTATTGGTTGTTTTCTGTACCTGGGAGGCCTGTTGGGGGGTAAGACAGGCCTTGGGGGTCGAGGGGGTCTCTCGGGACGTCCAGCGTCCTTGTCGCCCTCTGGAGGTGAGTCGGTGGTAAAACAAAGGCCACCAGAGGTGCTGCTGCCCGTTGAGGTATTCCTGCGATGTGTGAGGTCAGACAGGCTGGAGGAGCAGGAGTGCTCAGTGCTGTAGCCTGCAGGAACAACGATAAACAGGTAGAGCCGGGTCAGAATCTCCCAACTGGAGGATTCATAGTATGAAGGTAAAACTTTGCATGGACTCATTAAATATACTGAAGTTACTGTAGATAAAGAATCTGCTGTCTATCTGCTGTTATGTTGAAGTTATGAGGCTCAAAAATGATGGAAAAAGTCCATTAAAAAGCGTGAAATATGGATCTATGTCTCTATGTACTTCAAGGGCCTGTAAGTCTGAAAGTATTCATAGTGCGAAGACAACATTTAGACAAGCCTAATTGCACAAAAAAATGATTCTGAAAAGGTTAGGTGGGAACTTTTTCACATTTGTTGACTTTTATATGGAGTGACCAAGTTCATGTAATATCTGAGTTAATACAGGGGGTCCTCGATTTACGACGTCCTCGACCTACAGCGTTTCGTCGGAACTGGTTACGGGGGTGTACTTGGTTTGTGACGTACAGTGTTTCGTCATTACATCAGAACTGGTTATGTGGAACTAGTTGGCGAGCGGAGTGGACGAATACGTCGTCACGCGGCGCTATAAGACGGCTTTGATTACATTCTCCGGTTGTACACCACCTTGGATTGTGCTTCATTCACTAACTTTTTGTTCTTCATTATGGCTCCTAAGTGTAAAATGACTCATACATGCATGAAGGTCGTTGGTGTTCATGACTTTTTCGAAGAACTGATCAATATTCAATTCAATTCAATTTTATTTATATAGCGCCAATTACAGGTCAAATTGTCTCAAGACGCTTTACAGAACCCATATGGTGATGCATGTAAGAGCTTTGTTTACATTTTCGCTGGAGTTCCAACTTATGGCAAAAATCGACTTATGTCGATCCGTAGGAACGGAACTCTGACGTAAGTCGAGGACCCCATGTATAATTAACAAATTGTGACTTGTAAGTGGCATCTCACATCAGTAAAAATCGGTTAAAGGAACTTAAATGTAGAAATGGAACAAGTACAGAAGAACATTGTATCATAGCAACATATACAACAAAACAGACTAATGTAGATGAACTGATTTTCCAATGAAACAAGCACATGAACTTGAATTTAACAGTGATTAACCCTAGAAATTAGCCATTTTTGAACTTACAAAGTTATTAAAGACATTAGGAAATCGCAGTTCCCACAAAATAATGTGTTTAATTCTGTATTTTGTGATATAAAAAGACATGAAAAGGAAATCTGGATGTTGGTACCTGAGATTTTGCTGTGCTGGCTGGCGTAGCTGGAGTTACGAGAGTGACCAGACTGGAAGACTTCTGCTGAACCAGACTGGTTCTGATTCGTTTCCGACTCCTCCAGGAGACCTGAAGGCACCAACAGAAGAAAACACAAACTCATGAGTGTTTACAGCGAGTCCAAACATTTCAGTGAGATCAGACAGCAGCAGTTTTTGGTTTACTCTTGCAGCAGAGATGCAGGACTCAATGATGGCAGCGACTTCTGAGACACAGCAGCGAAGATTTACAACCACAAACTAAATGTTCCTCAGTCGGAGAAGCTTTTTACTCCAACAAACTGGTCACAAAACTACTTTTGTTTGAGTTCAAACCTTAAAAATTCTTGGATGTTTATGGCTGAGAATCTCACATTGGCAAAGGTGTTAAAAACCTCCTCGTCTCAAGTTGTTTTCCAAGTTGGAACAAAAATGTGTTGCTTTTTTTATATAAATCATTTCAAACAGGAGAAATCCGTAACAGCAGCAGCAGCAAAAATGAACAAAGACATGTTTTTAGAAGTTCTTCCAACCATTTTTGGTTCAGAGCGAAACATCTGGCTGGGAAAGGTTTGGGCCGAGATCAAAAAGATAGGATTCAAGAACATTTTATCTGATGTTTCGTACTTACTCTGATCTAATAACATCATTTTTTATGAGATTTGTTTGTCATATCAGTTCTAAAACCAGGTAAACTGATTATAAAAACCTTTGGGGGAGCAGGTTTAGAAGTTTCATCAGCTAGTTTGATGAATTCTGGAAGAGTTCTGTAGCTCTTAAGGTTTTCTGGCACTTAAAATGTTCTTTATTAGTCTGGGGCAGTGCAATGTGGTCTCATCAGACTACAGAAACAAGATTTTCTGGTATGACAAAACCAAGGTTACACTAGTTGGCCTCAGTTGTAAGCAACACATCTGGAGGACAACAAGCATCTCCTGCTGAATGCTACTTTAACAGCGAAGCACGGTGGCGGCAGCATCATTGGTATGGATGTTTTTCAATAACAGCTGGTTGGTTGATATTCTATCATCCAATGAAAGTCTAAGGTAGCAGCTCCAAAGCAATAAAAAGTTCCACCTTTGTTGACATTTAGAGAAGAAACTTTAGATGTGTATGCTTTTAATGGCTTTTTGCAAGTTTTTAATGGCCCTGATTTATAGTATTTTACATTTATTTTAGCTTAAACTGTGACCTTTTAACATATGCTTATAATGCTTTGCTTTAATTTTATATAGTTTTATTCTTTTACCAATAGGTTGCTTTTTGCTCTTATTTTGTTGCTCTTTAGAGTTCGATAAATTCAAGTTGGCTGATTTAGTAACAAAAGCGCTATTTCATATTTCTGTAGTAAATAACAAGGTTCAAATGATTTCATATGCTGCAAATATTAGCTTTTTTTAAATGTTGATTTAGAGTTCATTTCTGCTGCAAAACTTGTTTTAAACATTATAAATGAGTTGTGTAGATGTTATTCTGTTATCACCAATTATTTTCCACCTTTGACTTAAATAAAAATCATATGTGGGGGTTTAAGTAAGCAGTTTACGAGTCAGTGACATACAGTTTTCTCTCTTAACAAGGAAGAAGATCTGATGAAGGAAAAAAATAATTATTTCCTTCCTTTATGTAGAAGTTCTTGTATTTCTTCTGTCACGGTACCACTCTGAAACCAAAAACAGTTCATGCCCCTGTGTATAAACTGCAAAACTTTTCTGTCAACAAATAAAAATGTAATATACAAAATGAAAAATACAAGCTAAACTTGTATGTTGAAACACTAAATAACACAAAAAGGACAGTTTAAACACTAAAAAACAGAAATCCCTGCAGTCTATTGAAGGGAAAGAAAGGTTTAGTCATGCTTTTGATTCAACTGATGTGTTAGTTTTGTTTTTTCTTCTGTCTGAGTAAATTTTCTGAACATTAATGGCCTCACAAGCATCATTCTGCCTCCTTGAACGGATTTTTCAACTTTCTGTTTGGAAACTAACACTCTGAGGAGATTTCGCCAGCATGGAAACAAATCAAAAACCATTTCTCTGAGTAAAACCTAACTAAAATAGCAGTTTTTCCCCCTAATTGCAGCACAAATCTTCCTACCGACTCGTGTCTTGTACCTGAGCTGATGATGGAGGGTCGAGGTTTGGAGGCTCGGCCCAGAGAAACCCCTCCAGCCGGGCCAGGCTCGGCGGTTCCTTCCCCCTTACAGTCCAGCTGCAGGGTGTGTTCCCGTCCAGGGATGGAGATGGACTTGGCTGTGCTCGGAGGCCTGCAGGAAAACAGAAAAAAAACATCTTATCAGGCTGGAAAAGATTAACTGAGCAAAGAGGTGCAGCTCTGCTTAGTTTGGCATCCTCAGATAAGATTAACTTCACTGGTCGAAGGGAAAAGTGAGTCACTGTGGCAACAAACGGACGGACAGCGGAGGACGAAGATGATAAGAGCTTCAAAATCTGGCCGGAAGGTTGAAACACACATTAAATACAATAACAAATAGTCACAGATTGACGTACATTACACAGAACTCCTGTGAAGCTCTATACTGTAGACGATATTTGCAGTTTATCAAGGCAGAAATATGCAGTTTGACAGAGATTGACCAGTTTTAAGTCCAGAAATTAGTTGTTTTTTTTTACATGAACGTTGATTAAAGAAAAATGCAAAATGGCAAAATATCAACAAGAGCAATTAAGTCAAAGATATGAGAGAAAAAAAAACCCATAAATGAGTAAAACCAACAACTTGCAACAACTCTACATTTTAGAAGACACCTTCGGTTTAACAAGCTGTTAAAGTGTGGTTTGATTGAAATTAATCTGCTTTAAGTCCAAAAATGGGTTATTTTTTACATGAACATTGGTAAATGAAGGTGCTAAGTTAAAGATGAAAAAACTGAAAAACCCCATATTGGTATAAAAACTGAGGTTTAAAACAACTCTATACTGTAGAGGACGTCTGCAGTTTATCGAGCCAGAAATGTGTGATTTGGTTGAGATTGACCAGTTTTAAGTCCAGAAATTAGGTGGGGTTTTTTTTTTTTTTTTTTACATTAACACTGATAAAAAAAAAGAAGAAAAATACCATCAAGTGCCATCAAGTTAAAAATATGAGTGAAAAAACCCTTAAAGGTATAAAACTCTTAGGTTTAGCAGCAACTTTGTCCTATAGAAGACATCTGCGGTTTACTTACAACTGAGCTTAACCAGTTGTAAGTCCAGAAATTCAGTGGTTTTTAAACAAACATTGATAAATAAAGATGACAAGTTAAAGAAGAAGAAACTGAGAAACCCCATAATGGTATAAAAACACTTTAGTTTTAAAACAACTCTACAATGTAGAGGACAACTGTACTTTATCAAAGCAGAAATATGTGATTTGGTCAAGATTAACCAGTTTTAAGTCCAGAAATTAGTTTTTTTTTCCATGAACATTGATTAAAGGAAGCTGCAAAGTGGCAAAGTACCATAAGGTGCCATCAACTTTAAGACAAGAGAGTGAAGAAGCCCAAAAAGGTGCAAAAAGATTGAGATTTTACAACCACTCTACATTGTAGAAGACATCTACCATTTATCTGACCGGAAATGTGTTGTTTGGTTGAAATTAACCAGTTTTAAGTCCAGAAATGCATTGGTTTTTACATGTACATTGATAAATAAAGATGCCAAGTTAAAGAAGAAGAAACTGAGAAACCCCATAATGGTGTAAAAACTGTGAGGTTTTAAAACAACTCCATAATGTAGAGGACTGTTATAGTTTATCAAGCCAGAAATATATGGTTTGGTTGAGATTAACCAGCTTTAAGTGCAGAAATTAACTGTTTTTTACATGAACATTGATTAAAGACAGAAGCAAAGTGTCAAAACACCATCAAGTTAAAGTTATGAGAGTGAAAAAAAAACATGAAGGTTTAACAACTCTGAGGTTTTAAAACAACTACATTGTAAAAGACATCTGCAGTTTATCAAGCTGTTAATGTGTGGTTTGGTTGAGATTGACAAGTTGTAAGTCCAGAAATTCAGTGGATTTTCCATGAACATTGATAAAGAAGCAAAATATCATCAAGTGCCATCACATTAAGGATGATGAGACTGAATAACCCCATGAAGTTGTAAAACCTTACATAATTTCAGAAATTAAGACTTTCACACTGACTCCAATCAACACTTTTATCTAAATAAATGCGATCTCATGTACAAGTTCTACATAAAAAGTTATTCGAGCAGTTCATCTGTTTAGAAATCACTGTGACTTAATGGAAACACATCCTAAATGTGGTAATATTTGTATGACTCACGTCTTAAAACACGGATCTCCAGACAGGAGGGTCATCCCGATGATCACCTCAAAGGAAACAAAAAGACAAAAACAACTTGTAGCATCACAGAAATGCAGAAACAAATTTTTTTCCTTCTTTTATTTGGAAGAATCTCTGAATCTTTCACATTTCAGTGTCAAACATATGCAACAGCTCAGAGAATGAAAGACTACACTTTTTCCTTCTGTTTACACCCTTTCCCTCCTTTTTTTGTCCATGAATGCCCTGTACAATATCTTTTCTACACTTTCTCGTTCCATTTACACCTTTTTTTTAATCCTTTTTGCCCATAAATGCCCTGATTCTACGGCTCCTTTTCTACACTTTGTTCTTCTCTTTACACCTTTTCCCTCCTTTTTATGAGCATAAATTTCCTATTTGTACAGGTCCTTATCTATATCTTTTCCTTGCGTTTACACCTTTTCCATCCTTTCTTTGCTAATAGTACAAATTTTCCAATTATTAATAATAATAATTAATTAACAAAAATGACAAAAAATAGCATAACACACATTTATTCTTATACGGGTCATTTTTGACTCACTAATAGAAGAGTGCAGGGTCCAATCAGTCGCGCATCTATGGGTTAACCTTCTCATTTCACCTCGTTTGCAAAATGTGCCTTCGACGGTGTGTTGCAAGCATCGTAAGACAGCTGCATCACCACAAAAAAAAAATAGGCCAGTCGGGTAAAAGTCCTCAATGGGGTCAACACCCGCAGAGACGGCGGCTAAAATGTTTACACAGCTTGAAGAGTTAAGCAAGACCTGTTGTTCCTGCAACTCGCTGCTCCTATAAAAGCAGCTGCAACTTCACCGACAGCTAGATTACGCGCTTGTGATTGCTTTTTGACATCTCTAACATCATTTTGTGACTCCCTTCGGACCAGGAAAATGCACGCAGCTGTAATCCTGTTGGTGTTCATGTGCCTGATGCCCACCACTCATGCAGATCATCATCACCATCAACAGCCCTGTCGTAAGAATTTGTTGTTCTGTTATTTTTTTCTTTTTCTGGTATGATTTAACTTTTTCCACATATTGCACATTTGTCATTTTTCTGTCTTTTCGTGTCATTTTTTTTATTTAAGGATCCTTTTTTGTCTTTGTCATTCATTCTTGTGTTAAATTTGCCATCCTTTTTTGTGTCATTTTATTATTTATTTAAGCCTCATAATTTTTGTTTCTTTTTGTGTTATTTAGGCATTGTTTTGTCATTTTTGTGTTATTTTAGCATCCTTTTGTGCCTTTTTGTGTCATTGTTTAGTTATTTAAGCATCTTTTTGTGTCTTTTTTTGTTTTTTTACACATTGTTTTGTCATTTTTTTTGTAATTTTGGTAATATTTTTGTGTTAAATTTAGCATCCTTTTATGTCTTTTTGTGTCAATTTTGTGTCATTTAAGCATCGCTTTGTCATTTTTGTGAGATTTTAGCATCCTTTTGTGTCATTGTTTAGTTATTTCAGCTTCATTTTATGTCTTTGTCATTAATTTTTGTGTTAAATTTCACATCCTTTTTTCCAATTCAAATAAATTTTGGTTGACGACCGAATTGATGAATAGACATATACATGAACTTAAACAACAAAAATGTTTGTTTCATTTATATTTGTCTGCATTTTTCATCTGTCTTCACAGGTAACTGCAAACTCAACGTCCAATTATAGCAATTATATTCAACATTATAAAACATTTTATAAACTCAAGCACTTTTAATATCTTAGAAGTGGTCTATTATGGGACCGGCGTAGCTAACATTAGGTGATCAGAAAACTCTTTGTTGCACAATTTAGACACGACCACGATTTTATCCAGGCTGCCATCAGGATTTTTAAAAGAAAACTTTCCACCCCACAAGCTCACTGCGTCTCGTCTTCCTTCACTGTTCACTAAAACTTTCTTGTGCGCTGACATCATTCAGTGCCTCCTATGCATCGTCATCGCAGCTAGAAAAGAGACTTTAGGTTCATTATCGCCACCTACTGGACTGGAGTGTGCATCAGTGGTACCGGTGTGCCAGAAATTAGGGAACTGAGAAAGGTGCGATTAAATGCGTTATTTTTTGTAACGTGTTATTCTGTAACTAATAAATTGAAACTAACATGTTAAAGTTCCTAGTCTAAATGTATTTAATGACTATACTGGCCTATCTAACAGAAATTGTTCTCTTTCTAGATTTACCCAACGTAACAGGACTCATGACTGTGGTGAGTCTTTTTTTTTTTGTCATTCAGGATTAACTCTTCATAAAATCCTCCTATAGCGTTTTAATACACCGCATTAGAACCTCTCTTTTTCTCTATGAATGTTTGAAACCAGATGGACCTACAGGATCCAGTGAAGGCATTGGGTGGATTCACCTACGACTCAACGGGCAACAAACTACGGTTCAGATCAAACGAGAACTTCCCCAACGCTTCACGACATCTGGATCTGCTGATGTTTTTCGAAGAGGTGACTGATCTCTTCTTTTTTCCAGAAAAGTAAACATCACTCAAAGCCATTTTTGCATCGTGACATGTGGATCTGTGTCTGGATCTGTGTCTGCCTCTGTCAGGGGATATTCTACGAGATTAACAGCAAGAACCAGAGCTGTGAGAAGAAAAAACTGCACTACAACCACCACGCTCTACGTATTCCCGAGGATGCCCAATTCCTGGCTACGATGAATTTAGGGAATCCATCTATTGTTGGAGAGGGATTAGAATTCAGCATGTGGGAAGGGTCAGTGGCCGACAACACAGGTAGGGGAGACTCTATGAAAACAATATGCAAACCTTTTCGTGATGTGCCTGTTATTACAAGTTGAATGTTCTCTTTTTCAGGCAAATATGTAATTTCTGTAACTAAGGGATGTTTGCCTGTGAGCATCCTCTACTACAGGAAGTCTACAACAGTCATTTTCAGGTTTTTATATTTTTATTTTGCACTGCTTTTAATACTTGATAGTACATATCGGATGCACAGACACAGGAAAAATAATCTCCATGTCATTTTTGCATCACTTTCTTGCAGCTTCATGAACCTTGAAAGCGGGATCAAGAACCCTGAGGTCCTCGAGGTGCCTTCCTTTTGTGGGGGACTTTCTGTGGAGGAGACATCTAACGGGACAGTAAACAGTTTCCTCGACCTGTTCATGTAGAAGAAGAAGCCCCAGCAGCAGATTAAATTAAACCCCTATCAGAGCATGTACGGGCACAACTGTAGACTTTTCTCTCCTACTTGTGACACTGCATCACATCTGTTTCCATCACATCTTCCCACTTAAATCCCTACAAAGATATGACTTTGAACAGCTCAAATACACTGCAAGTGCAAAAAAAAAAAGTCGTGCACTGTAATATTTTGTTGGACCACCTTTAGCTTTGATTATGGCAAACATTTGCTGTGTTTCAATAAGCTTCTGCAATGTCACACCATTTACTTCTGTCCAGAGTTGGATTAATTTTTCACCAAGATCTTATATTGATGATAGGAGAGTCGGACAAAGTCTTCTCCAGAAAATCCCAAAGACTCTCAGTGGGATCTGGTTTGTGAAAATGATGTCTCAGGCTCCCTGATCCACTCATTCACAATGTGAGCCCCATGAATCCTGGCACTGTCATCTTGGAACATGTCCATGCCATCATCGAAGAAAAACTCCATTGATGGAAAGACCTGGTCATTCAGTATATTCAGGTAGTCAGCTGACCTCATTCTTTGGGAACATAACGTTGCTGAACCTGACCAACCCCAGATCATAACCCTAACCCTCACAGGCTGGTAGGCACTAGGCATGATGAGAGCATCACTTCATCTGCCTCTCTTCTTACCCTGATGAACCCATCTGCTGGTTTATCTTTGACTCCTCTGGACACTACACCTACTATCAGGCATGTAGGTGGCAGTATCATCATACTATCAATTTAAGTGACTCAAGTCTGAGACAGAAAGACGACAGATTTAGTGGAACTGCACCAATTCAGGTGCAGTTCCACTAAATTTGTCGTCTTTCTGACAAGGTGCTTCACGTTCTTGATGGGTTCAAGTCAGGACTTTGGGGAGACCAGTCTAGAACCTTCATTCTAGCCTGATGGAACCATTTCTTTACCACGTCTGATGTGTTTTTGGGCTCGTTGTCTTGTTGAAACATCCAACTGTGTCCAAGATCAACCTCCTGCTGATGGTTTTGGGTTTTCTTGAAGAACATGGATGTAATCCTCCTTTATTATTCCCTTTGCTTTGTGTAAAGCTCCAGTTCCACAGAGCATAATACTCCCACCACCATGCTTGGTGGTAGGTTTGGTGTTCTTGGGATTAAAGAAAGTCCAAGACCTGCCTAAGAAAGTCTGAAACCAGTCCTCAAGAAGTCTTAAACCAGTCCTCAAGAAGTCTTAAACCATGACCAAAATTAAACCTAAATTACTCCTAAAAAGTCCAAGACATTGTAAAACCAGTCCTAAACTAGTCCTGACAAGGTCTAAAACCAGGATCAAAATCAAACCTAAACCAGTCCAAAAAAATTTTCAAAACCAGTCAGAATAGAGTCTGAAACCAGTCCTAAAAAAGTCAAAAACCAGCACAAAGTCAGGACCAAAACCAAACCTAAACTAGTGCACCTATCACTTTGGAACAGGGTACATCTGGACTAGAAGGCAAAATTGAAGCGTTTTTTTTTTCCATTTAACCTCACTAATTAGTGGTTTTCTTATTGTTACACAGCAGTTTAGTCCCAATCCCTGGAGTTCCCTTCACATTGCACATGTTGGAATGCTTTACTTTCACTATTAAACATATCCGTGAGTTCTACTGTTGATCTATGACCTATGATCATCTAAGAGTTTGTTCCTAGAAGATGATGGTTCTCCACTATCCTTCAGGTTTTAACAATGCGATGGGCGGTTCTTAACCTGATTTTAGCAGTTTCATCTCCTTAGTTGTTTTCTTTGCTTGATGCAGGTCAATAATTTGACCCTTCTGAAACAGATAACATCCTTTCTATGACCACAGGATACGTCTTCCAACATGGTTGTTTAAGAAATGAGAAGCTTCTCACTGCATCAGCTAGAGTTAAAGAAGTGTTGTCATCACTGTGTTAATTATCCAATGGAAGGCTCTTACCTGTTTGCTTAGTTAAATCCAACTTTTTTTTGGAACAGGCAGTGTATGTGCACACATAGAATTGGATGTCAAAACAAAACAAAAGACGCAACACAGATTATAGAATTAGTGATAATTGAATCAAAGTTTTCCTAAAGAATGGGTAGAGCAAAGCTATGTCCTCTCTACTGTTTTTCATATTTTCATAACATCATCAGCCTTGACTGGATGTCTCATTCTGCCTCATGGAAGTTGTTCTTTTACAACATTTGACCATAAAATGTCACAATTTTCTTGATAAATTATTTTAAATGCACTAAAGAATATCACTATTTTATTAATATTTGCAGAAAAACTTGTATATTACAAGAATATCTGAAAAAAGGGTTTAAAGCGTAACTAACTAGGAGCTGAAACTCCATTTAGTCTATAAATTGAATCGGGCCTGTTGTTTTTTTTTTGCAGTAACACTACCTAGAAATGCAGTAAATTCCCATGAAGCTCAGTGAGTTCTGCACATCTGCACGGCATGAAGTTTTTCCAGAGAAAATGAATGACGAAACTCCTCCAGATTCTGTTGGCTTCACTGAGCAGTTTGAGTGGATGACCTCTGGTTGGCGCTGCAGAGCTCCTCACCAAAGAAAACCAGAAGCTGCTTCATTCACTCAGACAATAAACTGCCTCAGTTACTGCTTTGTTTTCAGCAGCTACTGTCAGGAAATTAGGTTTTCAATTAATCAATTAATCTCTGGATGTCAGGAAGTTGTGGAAAATGTCTTTAAATCTTTCTTTTTGGTCAGACAACAAAAAGATACTGAGTTTATTATCAGATAACACAAAGAGAAGCAGCTAGAACACGGATATTTTCTGCATTTTTGCTTAATTGACTAATTAATTAATGAAGTAATCATTTATCTCAAAGTGATTTTGTAGGACACAAATGAATGTTTGCAGTATTTTCATTATCAATAAACAAAACAAGTCCTGATTAAACAGTTTATTTAAAATATGCAGCTAAAATACAGCTTCTCGGCTATTAAAAAAATCTTAATACATCTTTCATAAAGCATCTTTAGGCTGTATAATCAATGGATTTCTGGATTTAACACACAATTATCTTGAATTTTGTTGAGTTTTCATTGTTTTTTTAAAGGCTTATTCAAAAAAAAATTTTTTAAGAGTATTTACCATGAAAAAAATCTCTTTAAGTTCACATTTATTAGAAATTATCTGCTTTCACTGCAGTTTCTTCTTAAAAATTTAACTATTCATGTCAGGATAGCAAAGTTGAAGTCAACTAGCTGCATGACACTGACTTATAGCTGGTTAATTGTTAATTATAGCTGCTGTAGAAACAGTTTATTTGATATTTTGTGCTTTTTTTTGAACTGGTTCCACCCTGTTATTGTAAAACCACAACACACAACACTAAAGGTGAAGAGGTTAAAATACAATCTAACCTCTTCTGGAAGCTGACGGAGCTCGTTTCAGTTCCTAAAAACTATATTTTCATTTCAACAGAGAAACCAAAGCACTTGAACCAAAGTCTTTTGCCTGTTTCACATGACAAAGCGATAATTGATCCTCTTGCCTTTGCGCTAAATTTGGGGGTTGGGAGCGATCAGTGAAAAGGTCAAAGTGTTGAAGTTAATGATAAAACCCGCATCAGATTCTGGATTTATGACACAACAAAATTTCTGTTTGCACACCTCCTTTCCTACACTTTCACCTTCCATTTGCACCTTCCCTCCTTTTTTTGCCAATGAATGTCCTGTTTGTATGGCTCTTTTTCAATATTTTTCTCCTTCCATTTATACCTTTTCCCTTCTTTTTTGCCCTTTAAGTGCCTTGTTGGTACAGCTCCTTTTCCCTTCTTTTTATGCCCACAAATGCCCTGTTTGTACGGCTCCTTCTCTACAAATTCTCCGTCTATTTACACTTTTTCCCTCCTTTTCTGCCCTCAAATGCCCTGTTGGTACAGCCTCTTTATCCGATTCCTTTTCCATCCTTATTTCCTGATAAATTTCCTGTTTGCACGTGCCATTTCTGCATTTTTCTCCTTCCATTTACAACTTTTCCCTCCTTTTTGTGGCCCACAAATGTCCTGTTTGTACAGCACCTCTTCTACACGTTTCCCTTCCATTTACACCTTTTCCCTCCTTTTTTTGCTCATGAATGCCCTGTTTGTACAGCACCTTTTATACAATTTTCTCTTTCCATTTACACCTTTTCCCTCCTTTTTTGCCCTTAAATGCCCCATTTGTACGGCTCCTTTTCTACAACTTTTCCCTCCTTTTTTGCCCACAAATGTTGTTTTTAGGGCTCCTTTTCTACACTTTCTGTTTACATCTTTTTCCTCCTTTTTTACCAATGAATACCTTGTCTGTACAGCTCCTTTTCTACACTTTCTCCTTCCATTTACCACTTTCCCTCCTTTTTTGTCCACAAATGTCCTTTGTACGGCTCCTTTTCTACTCTTTCTCCTTCCATTTACACCTTTTCCCTCCTTTTTATGCACTTGGATGCCCTGTTTGTACAGCTCCTTTTCTACACTTTCTCCTTCTGTTTACATCTTTTCCCTCCCATTTTTTAAACCAGCAAAAGCCCAATTCCTTACCTTCAGTATGGAGTTGTCCTGCCGTGTGTTCTTGGTGTCGTATCCCTCCAGCAGGCAGCACCTCACCGTAGAACCAGAACCAGCGAACTCGGCCATGTTGAGGTCTGTGAAACCCAGCTGAGGGTGAAGAACAAGTTAATTGTAGATTGGCTAATTTGGGCCTTCACTGCTCCTTATTTCTGGCGCATGTTTGGGAAAGGAGAGACACCCACCACTTAGCGCACCGAGTAATTTTACATCAGCGTTTTTTTGAAGTGTTTGAAGCCGTATGACAGAGTGCAGAAACCACACGTCAGTCTGAACAGACATCGAACCAGACTGAGGGAAACCTGTGCTTTTAAAGTCTCTGAGAGAAGAAAAAAGCTTCTGCAGGTACAGAGGCAAAAACAACTTGAGTTGGTCTTGACTGTACAACTAAGAAATTGGAAAAAAAAAAAAAGTGAAGGAAATGACCAGAAATAAGTCATTATTTAGTTTTTTTTCACATTTTTTCAGTCTTTAGCTGTAATTTTTTACTGTATTGCACTGTTTTTACTGTTATTTTACAGCTACTGTTTCATTAAAGTAGAGATAATAATCAGCAAAATGATAAAAAAAGATAAATTTGCAAGTTAACTCTAAAAAACAGCTGCTTGTACCATCCACATCAAGTATCTGTATTGTTTGCATTTGACCATAAAATAGCACTATTTTTTATACTGCAATTAAATCAGAAAATATCAAATACAGATTTCTTTTTTACCTGTTAGTGTACAGATTTCCCTCGTTTTGTTAAATTATAGATAATATTAAGTAGAAATCACAGAAAAGAAGTATTAATCTACAAAAAAAAAAAAAAACACCAAAAAAACCTAACAGGCTAAAACTGAAAAAATGTACACATCATAAATCTGTATTTTTACAAATACTAATTTGTTAATTTAGAATGTGAACGTACAACCGGCTTGCTGTATTTAAATCAGCAAAAAAGTACCATCATTTTACAGATATTTGCTGTTACTTTCACTTTTTCTTTGTTTCTTTTTTTGTGGTTGTTCAACATTTTGCTTTTTTACAGTTTTTTTTGGTATTGCAAGCTACTAAAATGAGAATCTCCCATATGAGATGAGGCCCTCATGTCACTTTTTAAAATGTTATTCAGCCTTAAACCACTTGATAAATTAAATGTATCAAAAAACCTGTAATGATGAAACCTGCGTCAGATTCTGGATTTACGACCCATTAAAATTCCTGTTTGTGGGCTCCATTTCTACACTTTTCACTTTCCGTTTGCACTTTTTCCCTCCTTTTTTGGGCCATGAATGCCCCGTTTTTTTGGCTCCTTTCCTGCACTTTCGCTTTTTATTGCCCGTTTATAAATCTCAGACCAACACTAAGAAAACTAATTAATTAATGAACCAATCATTTATCTCAAAGTGATTTTGCAGGAAACAAATGAATGTTTACAGTATTTGCATTCTCAATAAAGAAAACAAGCCCTGATTTAACAGTATATTTAAAATATGCAGCTAAAATATAGCTTCTCAGCTATTAAAAAATCTTAATATATCTTGCATAAGGCATCTCCACGCTGTATAATCAATGGATTTCTGGATATTAAGGTTGATTTAACACAATTATCTTTGAGTTTCTCTACTGCTGGAGTGATAAACAACAAAAGTTTTTTTTTAATTTTTATTGTTTCTCAACAGTTTTTAAAAGGAAAAATCATTTTAGAAACTCATCTAAAGATAACTTAGCATGAAAAGCTAAATACAAATCCTTAATATTAGCTTCTCGGCTATTAAAAAATCTTAATATATCTTGTAGAAAGTACCTCCAGGCTGTATAATCAATGGATTTCTGGATTTAAGGTTGATTCAGCACAATTATCTTTGAGTTTCTCTATTGCTGGAGTGATAAACAACAAAATTTGTTGAGTTTTTGTTTCTCAGCAGTTTTTAAGAGAAAAAAATCATTTTAAAATTAGCTTGAAAAGCTAACTATAAAGGCTTAATATGGGATCTCAAAAATGAGACGAGTCCTTGTTTGTCTTTAAATCAAATTTTTAAACTTTGAATTAACGTTTAAAATAAAAGCCCCTTAGCTTAATTCAAATGAACCATTTATTTTTGTAAAAGTTCTATTAAAGTTGTAAAACTGAGATTTTGACACTCCTGCACATTTACAAATCCCAGATCAACACTAACATTAGTAGGTCAGAGATTTCACCACAACACCTGACTTTATGACCTTTATCTCAGACCAGGCGGAAGCTGCTTTTGTCTGATGTTTTTCTAAATTAACTTTGCAGCTCTCTCGAGCAAAACGCCTCCCATTCTTCATCCTGCAGGTTTCCCTTTCTGCGGCGTCTGTTTTCATAGGTGCGTATTTTATTTAAGGAAGCCAACTTCTAAGGAGGGAAGCGAGGTATATTTAACCGAAGGAAATCTAAAAGGAGAGGCGGGCGAGAACAGAGGAAACGGTTCCTGCCGGGCATCGACGTGAGTTTATCTTCACAAGAGCTTCGACCTTGTTTCATTCATGACTCACACTGGAGGAGCCATTACCGTTAGCCGAGGTGTCGGCAGGATGTTTTGCAGATTCCCAGAAAACGTGAGCAGGTTTTAGATTTAAGTTTGCGCCCGGCTGGTGGCAGAAATCCTAATATTTACACGATGTGGCATCAAGGTTTACAGAGACGGACACGAGCTCATCTGTAACTGTTTCAATGTGTTTATGAGGCGACTCTTACCTTCGTATAGGCTTTTCCTCCTTTGAGTTCCTGCAGGGGAGAAAACAGGAAGACAGTAATGAAGCCAGTGATCCAACTTTATATTACAGAGGCCTCCGATTACAGGCCTCCATCGAGACGCATGAAATTACAGGCTGGGACCACACCGGTGGCTCCTGTGTAGTTCAATGAGGCAGAATTCACATGGGAGAGACTGAACTGAAATATCCTCGATGCATTTCTGTGAGAAAACGTCCAAACCTGTCGTTACAGTCGATACTTTCTTATTGCTAATTGGGTTTAGATGCTGTTCTGTCGGTCTGGATATGATTTAAAGAGCAATAACACAAAGATACTCAGTCTGACAGAACAAAACTTTCAAATAGCTACTTCCAAAAAGCACTGAGATCTCCTAAAATCAAGGTTTAATCTTGCTAATTAGGTTTAGGTGGCATTCTGTAGGTCTGGATATGATTTAAATAATAAAAACCAAAAGATACTTGGCCTTACAGAACAAAAAACCCAATTAATTCTTTCCAAAACGCACTGAGATCTCTAAAAATCAAGGTTTAAACTCACTAATTAGGTTTAGATGGTGTTCTGTTGATCTCATATGATTTAAATAGTAAAAATACAAAGATATCTACATATAAAAGTTTAAACTTTAGTTTTTAGATGGTCACATCACTGTAACCAATGGTTTAAACCTAATTTTAAATGCCTATAATTGAAAAGCAAGCTCCGTCTGCACGACATTTATAGCCACAACAATTTGTCAATCAACCAACAGAAAGTTAACCATTTATTCAACAATCCAACAAAAATCTAGCAAAATGCCAATAATGTAATGATTCTAGGTTCTTAAAAGAAAGTTGTTTATGATTTGCAGTAGAGTCTACTGAATATTTCATGGTTTTGGAGTGTTGGTCAGACCAAACTAGACACATGCTACAGTTTTCTGGGCTGCAGAAGAAATATATTTCTCAAAAAATCGTTTTTAAATCAATGGAAGCACACAGACAGGAGTATTAGAGCTGATTATTTTCTTTATTGAACAACCGGTGGATTGTTTTCTTGATTAACTGATTGGTTGTTCAGACAATATAATGTCAGAAAATGGTGCAAAATGTCGAGTATTTCCAAAGTCCAAGGAGACATCATTAAATGTCTTGTTTTGCCAAATACATTTAGTTTGCTGTCATAGATTAGGACACAAACCAGAAAATACTTGCTTAATTGACCACCAAAATAGTTGATGATAAATTTAATAGTTGGTAACTATATTATATAGATGAATAATCTATTATTCGTTGTAGTTCTATTCCAAACCTGTTATAACAGTCTGTACTTTTCTTTGGGTAAACAAGTTTAGATGCTGTTCTGTAGGTCTGGATGTCATTTAAAAAGGAGACCCAACCTTACAGATAAAAACTACCCCCTTTTCAAGACACTGATTTGGTAATTTGCAGGTCCAAAGATATCTTTGGCATAAATAGCGGCATATTTACGTCTATTGGTGTCTAAACAGTCGTTCATTAATGTGAACTGCCCCCATCAAATAAATGCATTTTTATGGTTTATGTCCAGCTTAGAGTCGTACCTTCCTGACTGAAACCCTGCAGACTGACGGATCCAGGACTCCGGTGTGAGGGTTGGCGCTCATTTTAGACACGAAGGTGAACCTCTTCCTCCAGCGAACACAGTTCTCCTGGACCTCCTCTCTGGAAGGACACAGAAAACAGAGCAGGAGGACATGAATCTCTCTGATGAATCCCTTCCAATGAACTGTTCATGTCGTAATGCCGCTCTGCTGTCTTCACTTTGATAAAAATGATTCATTTTCTTGACGTGCTGAGGCAGTAACACTCACAATGACGTTGAAACACGTTACGTAAAACATGAAAACCCTAAAGCATAAAGTAAAATTCTAGGTTGTTCATTGTTCTTGTATCGTTTTGTGTCTCATTTTGGTAGCATTTTGTCTTGTTTTTGTCACTTTTGTAACTTTTTTGCCAATTTTTCCCCCCTTTTTTTTCATGTCATTTGTCTCATTTTTGGTTGTTTTACGTCTCATTTTTGTAATACTTTGTCTTGCTTTTTGTCTGACTTCTGTGGTGTGTCTCATGTTTTTCTCGTTTTGTTTCCTTTTTGCCTCGCTTGCGTTTTCTGTCTTATTTATGTCATTTTGTGTTTTACTTTATTTGTTGTTGTGTATCATGTGCGTGGTTTTTTGTCTCGCTTGGGTTGCTGGTCTACATTTTTCTCATTTTGTTTCTCACTATTGTCATTTTTGGTCTCGTTTCTGTCATTTGTATATTTTTTTGTCAAATTTTTTGTCTCTTTCGTTTCGTGTTGTCTCATTTTTGGGTGTTTTGTGTTTCGTTTTTGTCATTTTGTGTCTAATTTTTGTAATATTTTGTCTTCGTTTTGTTGTTTTTTGTCTTTTGTGTCTGATTTTTGTCATTTTGATCATGAAGTAAAATACTGTATCATCCAGCTCCAACTGTGACTAAATGTTTTGTTCCTTCGTAGACACTCTGATTTGTAAGTTGTAATGTGTAAATGACAAACTGAGTTATAATGTTGCTGGAATTTATTTTTCTTAAGAATTTTTTTTGTTCATCATGTTGTGTACAAGGATAACTCCTTAAATGTAACTTTTTCAGAATGTACTTGATGGCACTTAACAAGGGAACAACTAGGAGTTGTGCTTATTTATAGGTTGTTATGCTCTGATTTTACTGGTCACTGGAGATCATATTGGGCTGAATGTGGTCCTTGAACTAAAATTAATTTGACACCCCTGCTCTAAAGTCTGTATTTAAACCCTGAGCTGGATCAAATCAGATGTTTCTCCACTATTTTTTTTTTAGCTCAAACATTGCTCTGACTTCAGGACAACACATATTTTCCAGTCCTGTCATTCGTGTCTCACAGTCTCATGACCAGTTTGTCCACGGAGGATCAAATTAATCAGAGCGACTCTGAGAAAACCTGTCATGAGCGAGTTTTTCCAAAACTACCAGGCCTGCAGAGCCGACTCCCATGACTCCTGACGCTGTTTACTGTTTCTCATTGTGAAAACTTGGACCGTTCTCTCAAAGATTTTGAAAATAGACGCAGTGTTTTGACATTTTCTCAACAAAAACAGCCTCTTGAGCCCCACATCCACTGATGGAACAACATGTCCACCATGAAATCTTGGTTTTCCCTCCTGCTTTAACTGACAAGAGAAGCAGTGAAGGAAATTGCGTACAATGGTCAATGGGCTTCTGTAAAAACACACGTTGTCTCGTCAGAAATGCCAGAGAACGACCTTTACATCCTGGTTAATAGGTAGACTCATCAATAAGAGGCGTAAAAACAGAGCAGATCTGTTTGTTCCTGAAAACAAGTATGATCTGCAAGTCAACAAATTCCTGGGAACTGTCACGGCAGCAGAAGGAGGGGGGAAATGTTCATCCAGATTCTTGGGTTATGTAACTGAAAATTGATTAATGTAGCATTTCCTATCAAGATTCCCATCGAAATAGGATTTTCTGCAACACAACATGACATCTATGAAACTAGAAAACACTTTTGTGCCATTTTATGCTGTGCATTCTCTGTGACTTATACATTCTTATCTTATACATTCTTAACCATACATTACAATTTAGGGGTCTCTGAGTAGCTTTAGAGGGTAAATGTTAAATGATTCAAAACTAGCGTACTGCCACAATCTGTCCTTTATGGCCCCTATGTGACAGTGGACGTATACAAACAATACGAGTCAGTTAAAAAATGGCAAACATCTGCTAATTTAAATGTAGAGACGATGCAGTTTTACCAGATGCAAGAGCATGAAACTGATTTCAACTTTAGTCTTTAGTTGGGCTTTTTACATACACAGTACAATTAAAAAATATACAGCTTTTGTTCTCATAAATCAACAAAACCCTACAGATATGGAAGTACAATGAAATACTCATTAATGCTCAACGCAAAGTGCACCTGTAGCTACAGGAAATGTCATTAATTATCCATGCATTTGGCCGTAAACTAAAAGGCTGAACGTCCTGATTCTGCCGCATCATTCAACCTTTTGGTTAATGCATCCGAGATGGGAATATGGATGTTTGCACCAAACATTCATATAAATAAACCCAATAGCTGTTGGAAAATTTCAGCGTCAAAAGTCAGGAGATCACCAAAGTCATTCACCCTTTGGGAACTTTGAGTGTTTGTACAAAATTTCATGGTAGCAGAGTCAATATTTGTTGAGATATTTCAGTCTGACAATGTCGTCTATAGACATATATATATTCTTAGCCTGGTTAAAAATGTGTTTTCACAGAGAGCAGTAGTCATCTGTCTGTGTTACTTGTAGGTAATTATGAACGTCTCCGCTGCTAAAACAGAGAAAACCCAAAAGTCAGGATGTTTGAAGTTGTTCTAAAAGCTATAAATACTACATACTCATTATGGAAGGAAAAATACCTTCATTACGCTACGAACCTCCACTGTTCTGTGAATCACCATCATTTAGTCAACCAGCCATTCCAGCTAAACACCATCCTGTTAAAGGGCTCCGTCATTTCTGCAAATGTTCTGTCAATCACCAATGGAAACCAAAAAAAAGTTGTTTTTCTCAGTTTAAATGGCAGACAGCTTGCTTTGGAAACTTTGATTGGCTTTTGTCCAACAGCACGCTGAGAAGATCAACTGAACAGCCGAGTGTTTCTGGAGTCACTTAAACGATGTGACGCCTCTTTAATTCCACCACGTAAAAATCCATCTGATGAGCTTATTTCTACTATAGAATGTCAAAAAAAGTCCAAGAATAACAGTGCATCCAACACAGCCACCTCTAAACTAAATCAACTCCAAAGAAGTATATTTATTACTGCATGTTTACAATTAAAACATAATAATGACTACATACAGTACAATCTGTGAATGATTTCCATTGAGGCAGCATGAGCAAGTTCCTCCTAAATACAATAACAAAATTATCAAAATAAAGGAAGCATCCTGATGTGCAACTACTCCTTAAAATACTGATAAAAACCTGGTCTGCAGAGGTTAAAAAAATCATATTTTGCTGCAACATATGGGAACAAAAACATTAGAGATGCAGTTTCCACGTCGACTTAATCAGTTGGTCAAAATGTCATCATCTAAACCAAAGTCTGATTGGTGAGACAATCTGCTGGTGTTGCTGTCCAAAGAAAAGAAACCCTACATCAACATTAATCCATTATCTTGGTCAACAAGCTAAAGAAACTGACTTCTGCTGTATTTATACCTACTGTTAACACTACTATTACCACTAAAACAGAGATTCCACCATGACAAAGATTTTTGTGGTGCCAAATGACCTCCGACTAGCGCCAATGAGTTTAAGACCAACGCAGTCACCTCTAAACTCAATCAACTCCAAAGAATTATATTTATTACCACATATAAAAACCAGATTTCTGTGTCTGTTTAATATTAAAATACAATAATGACTATATATAGTACAATCTGTACATGATTCCAGGTTCGACTGGTTAATCAACTGGTCAAAATGCCATCATCTACACCAAATCAACCAAATTCTTATTAGTCACACAACTGCTGGTGTTGCCTTCGTAAGAAAAAAAGCCCTATGTCAAGACAAATCCAATATTTTGGTCAACAGGATAAGAAACTACCCGTGAAAACCCCTATTTTTATAATGCTGGACTCCTCCAACCTAATAGAAATTGCTGGGTTTGACTTATTTTGCATTGATTTAACATTACATTTGGTTCCAAAAAGTTGAGTTTAAACTCTACAAACAGCAGTTTGTGTATTGCAGCTCAACAACCAACATGTCAGATCATCTAAAAATAACAGCTAACTTCTCTAGGTTTTATTCCTCAATAGTTGTTGTTCACATAGTACAAAATAACTCGGTTGAAATAATTTAACATGCTGTAACTATTAGCATTTTATGTTGATTTATAATGTATATAATCTAATGAAGTTGCAAGTAGAAGAAACTCAGTTCATTATGGTCAATTTAATCAATCTAGAGATAACATACAGCTTTGTGTTTTTCCACAACCGATTGGTGGAAAAGTAGGTTCTTTGGTTCACTACAGCTCTAAAAAAATGAATTTATGCCTCTATTTAATATTTAACAAGGACATTTACTGTCCTAAAATCAAAAATTTGGAGATGGTGAATGTGCTCAGGTAATTTCTATGTGACTAAATGGCTACATCTCAAAATAATTACGACGACAAAACAATTTAAGAAACTATTTTCAAAAAGTAAAAGAAAAATAGAATTATGATAACAATAATAAAAGTGTTCTTGGGGTTTTTAAAGAGGTATATGGGGTTTGAAGCAAACAGGAAACAGTAAGATATGAGATGTAGCTGGTAGGAGTTAATTAGTTGAACTTCATCCTGCTCATTTTCAGACAATATCTTAGGTTGTTGTTTCTAATTTTGTGTGTTTTATTTTGTCTTTACACTGCATTTAAGTTATTTAATAGTTCTTCAAGCACAAGTTGGATTCAGCTCTGGTAAAAGACCTTAAGAGACTTCAAATCTTTGGTTCAAAGAGCTGAATTGTTGCAGATACACGAACACTGAAGGATTTCTGGATGCAAACACTCTTTAAAAATCCTCCTAGGAGCCAAAACATGCACCCGCTGTTGGACAACACTGTGTAAACATGAACCCAGAGCAGAAAAACAACTGCATTTCTTTATATGATACATAATAAATCAAAGATGAAACGTGGCCTGAAGTGGCTCTGGAGCAAAGTGTTCAATCATTAAACCACCCAGGGAAATGGAAAAACCAATTATTTTTCAGCTGAATTTCAGCCTTTTTAATGAGTATAAATGAGGCAGTTTGTGTTATCACGTGAGACAAAAGGTACAAATGATGCACAGACACACAATCAATGGTGAACAGTGGCAGCAGCTGCTCCTCACGCTCCCCTCCCCCTCCATCTTATTCACTATTATCACAACAACACAACATGGCATGTGGTTTTTAACACTTTATTTCCCTCACTGAACCACTTTTCACACTGTTTAAATTAAAAAAACGTGCAAAATTTTACATGCTCATGCCATTTAAATGAAATTAAACATCTTTTCCATTGTGAGTTATTGGATTTATTAGCATTTGACAAGGGTTATTTTAGGATGCTTGACTAATAATGCTAAACATTTGTTGGTGGCGGTTTATTAAATGGAGTTTTATTGCTTTTCTGCATTAAATGTGAGTTCTTTTGACTGATGAACAGACGAATTTGTGTTAAATCTGTCCCCCGCTCTTGTTTCTTGTTAGAATAAACCACAACAAAGATGGTAAACCATTAAATAAGCGCCAATCTACAAATCTTTTAAAGCCGGAGTACGAAACGGAGCGGTTAAAGATGTGAAAAGAGGTGAAAACGTCCTTGTTTGGGGGGATATTTGTTAATCCGACCATCCCTGGAAACATTGTGCACCAGAACACACACAGCCTAAGCTCTTATCAGGACCTCCAGGGCTTCGGTCCTCCACTGTGGAAGGTGGAGCGTTCCCAAAACCACATTCCTCAGTCCAGATGGCTTTGTTCAGGCTCCATGGAAACCCACCGACCGGCCGGCCGATGAAGGAGGAGGAGGAGGAGGCGATCACACCAACACTCTCTCTCTCAGCTGGATTTTACAACCAGTTTGTTTCTACTCTCACCTGAAACCTTTGAATCTGCCAGCAAAACATTTCAATTCTGCAGAAAACCAACTTTTAAATAATGTCAACATAAAAAAATTCTGTATTTTTAGTTAGCAGTTAATTATTCCAAGACTGACTTCAGCTTCTCATAAAAGCTTTCTAATAAAAACTAGAGATCGACCAATTATCAGAGCCGATATTCTGCATTTTTCTGATCATGTGCATCATTATTTTTGCTAATCTGTTCAAAAAAGTTAAATAAATGCTCTATATTTGCTCTGATGCAGTCGGTTGTCTCTGTCCGTCATATTTGTTTGCTTCATTTTATGATACAGGAGTAACAACGCTGACAGTATGAAAATGGTTTTTTTTTTATCCACTATTAGAGTTCAAACTGGAATCCCAAACCCCTATAAAACCAGTCTTTGAAGGACTTTTATGAGGGGTTCCTCAAAGAACCATGCAATGATAAAGAACCCCATAGAGTTCCTCGAAGTTCTTCTATTTCTAAAAAAAATTCAAAGAGATAAAGTCAATCAAATGCGTTACTTTTGCTCTGATGCAGTCGATTATCTCTTTCGTCACTCTGTAAGTACAGTACTATTACTCATCAATACTACTTATGGTACTTTAACAGGTGTTCAATAGTAAGTCTTGACGTCTACATACGACTTGTTCAAGAACCTAAAACCAGAGTCTGTCAGATTACATCCAAAGACACGTTCGTTTTGTGATACGGGAAAAACAAAGCTCACAGTACGATAATGTTTTATTTTTATCCACTGTAAGAGTTCAAACTGGAATCCCAAACCCTATAAAACAAGTCTTTGAAGAACTTTTATGGGAGGTTCCTCAAAGAACCATGCAATGATAAAGAAGCCCACTGAGTTCTTCTATTTCTAAGAAAGTTCAAAGAGATCAACTCAATTAAATGCATTACTTTGGCTCTGATGCAGTCGATTCTCTCTTTAGTCGCTCTGAAATCATAAGTAGAGATGGGTATCATTAAGATCTTAACGGTACTACTACTTATCAATCTGGTACTTTAACAGAAATCCGATTTTAAATCTGGACGTCTACATATGACTTGTTCAAGAAACTAAAACCAGAATCTGTCAGCTAAAACCCAAAGACACGTTAATTTTATGATACAGGAATTACAAGTTCTTCTATTTCTAAGAAAGTTTAGAGATAAAGTCAGTTAAATGCATTACTTTGGCTCTGATGCAGTCAGTTCTCTCTTTCATCACTCTGTAATCTTAAGTAGAGATGGGTCTCATTAAGATCTTAACGGTACTGATACTCTTATCAACACTACAATCAGTCTAGATGTCCAATATTAAATCTTGACATCTACATACGACTTGTTCGCGAACCTAAAACCAGAATCTGACAGCTTATACCCAAAGACATGTTAATTTTATGATACAGGAAAAACAAGGCTGAAAATACCTTACTTTGATCCACAATTAGAGTTCATACAGGAATCCCAAACCCTATAAAATGAGTCTTTATGAGGGGATCCTCAAGGTACCATTTTGTTTCTTGCACAGTAGCAATGATAAGGAATCTCACCAAGTTCCTTGAGGTTCGTCTATTTCTAAGAACATTCAGAGAGATTAAGTCAATTAAATGCATTACTTTGGCTCTGACGCAGTCAGTTCTCTCCCTTTAATCACTCTGTAAATACAGTACTACTATTCTTATCAATACATCTCATCAATCCGGTATTTTAATGGATGTCCAATATTAAATATTGACGTCTACATACGACTTGTTCAAGAATCTAAAACCAGAATCTGTCAGATTATACCCAACAGCACGTTCGTTTTATGATGCAGGAATAACAAAGCTGAAAGTATGAAAATGTTGTATTTTCTGGAATCCCAAACCCTATAAAACAAGTCACTGAAGAACCTTTATGAGGTTTCCTCAAAGAACCATTTTGTTTCTTGCACAGTAGCAATGATAAAGAACTCCACAGAGTTCCTCGAGGCTCGTCTATTTCTAAGAACGTTCAGACAGATTAAGTCAATTAAATTACTTACTTTGGCTCTGATGCAGTCGGTTCTCCTCAGAACCGCACAGTAAAAGGACAGTACTACTACTCTTATCAATCCAGCACTTCAACGAATGTCCAATATTAAATCTTGACGTCTACATACGACTTGTACGAGAACCTGAAACCAGAATCTGTCAGGTTATACCCAACAACATGTGATTATGAAACACTGGCCTTAAAGAAAGAAGTAGAAATACTACAAATGCTGTAGATTCAATGCTTTCACACTGCAATCAAGTACTTTACCTGCTCTCCAGGCACAGGTCGGATCCAGTTTAAGAGAAAAATCTTAACAGACTTCGAATCTTTCGTTAGAAAGGCCGAATTTTAGTTGCAGATACAATGCAAATGCACATTAAAAATCACTTTAGGAGACAAAACATGCACATGTGATTGGCCAACACTGTGGAAACAAAGTTTGTGGATACTTTACAAGCAGGAAGAAGAAAAAAAACACTACTTTTCTCGCTATTGTGACTCTGTTAGTAGCTTCGAGTTCTGGTAAAGTATTTGATTATGAGTTTGTCGGACGTTGCAGGTAGTTAGCGGCACGGAACAGCAGTTAGCAAGCGACTACTGGTTCAAATGTTGCATTAAAAGGAAGCATTTCAGTCACTATTCACTTTTATTTAGCTGTATGACAACAAAAACTGAAAAATATGTAAATGGAGTTTATTTATAGTGAATTCAGCTGTATTAGAAAGTAGTAGACATTAGCACAGAGAGCAGGAGTGAAGCTAATACATGCTAAACTTTGCAATCTACAATTGTTCTGCAGTGACTTGAAGCATTTCCAGACTTTTCTAGAAGAAGAAAACTTTGAACCGAGTCAAACTAAAGTGCAGCCGACTAGTGAACGGAGTCAGAAAACCCTTCAGCTCTGCAGATTCCCAGTTAAACCAGGCCACAGTGACAGTAGACAGACACTGGAGCTGCTCTCCTGCAGCCCAACAGAGACAGTATAAACACCGGACTGGAGGCTGACGTGAAAACCAGGAAAAAACCAACACAAAGGACGTCATTGTGTGCCTCCTCTCCCATGCATTCGTCCTGCAGCCAATCCTTTCATCACGCTCAGACAAATTAAGAGTATTTTTACCAGAAAACTGCCTTAACTGAGCAGAATTCCCAACATCTGAAAGCAGATCAAACCCTGATGTGTCCTCGGACACATCGCCACGAAGACAAAGCAGCAAAATCACCACCAGCACACTACAAAAACACAAAAAAACCTAAAAAGACAGAAGACCTGTGATTTTAGTAGTTATTATTATCTGGAATTTAGCTAAGTGGGAAAAATCTGGCAAAAAATATAAATAATGTCCACATTAAAAATTGTTTTGGTTTTTTAAAACAATATTTAACAATAAAATTACATAAATTTTACCATATTTAAATCTGTATAAAGAGAAAGCTATTATTTCATCGTTATTTCAAGGAAAAGTAACGTATATTATATAAATTGATTGAAAAATAGTAAATATTTTATTATTTTATGTCACAGATTTATCCTGTTTTGTAAAGTTACAGATAATATTTATGTTAACTGTTTAAAAAAAAGCCAAAACTATGCATGAAAAATCTGTATTTTACAAAAAGTCTTTTTTTGGGGTGAAATTACACAATTTCTACTATATTTACATCAGCAAAAAAGTTATTTTACAGTTGTTTGCTGATAATTTACAGAAAAATTAAGTCTATGAATCTCTCTGATACAGATTTTCCCTGTTCTGTTAAAATTCTCATAAAAAACTAGTAGAAAACCAAATTACTTTTAAATAAATCCAGATTTTTGATGTCCTGTCCACCAGCATCCACTTTAAATGTTAACAAAAACGAATAAAAAGACAGAAAGAAGAGCTGAAGTCTGCTCCAAGAGTCGTGTAATCCATGTTCATTTAGTAGTAAACTAGAGCAGGCGGCTCACATTCCGACATAATCAGCAATTACACCCAAATTAAAGCAGAGAGGCCAGAGAGTGGAAGAGATGGAAGCAAACATTCCTACGACTGTTTCGTATCCAGAACAGATTAGGAAGCAAATATGAGCAGAAGAAGACGGGATTTAGAGCTTCAAAATACCTCAAGACAGGAAAATACAGACGCAAGAAGACAAGGAAGAAAGATATAAAGTAGGATTATTGTTGTGGAGTTTAGAGCTCTAGTCTCCAGGTCAACTGGTCTTTTAACATCTGATCATTGATCCTGGACCAGATCTGGAAGCAAAAACATCTGGATTACTGTGTCTGTATCGACTGGTTGAGCTCATCCAACCAAATTCACATCGGTCAGACAATCTCCAGAGTTACTTTAATCAGGAGAAAAGCTCTAAATCAACAGTCTTCTAGGATCAATCCATTATTTTTGGCAGAACACTCAAGAACAACGTCTGTTTTTTCACAATTTTGAACTCAGGCTTTAGGTGTAAACATACCAGAACTGGTTATCTCAGTATGTTTGATGCAATAATTGCTTTTAAAACAGGATCCACGACAGTTTCAACAGCTTCAGCATCCATCAAAATGGAAAAATTACACAATTTTGTAAAAACATTGTAAAAACTGTGAAAAAAATAGAAAATATCTGTAAAATAATGATATTTTTAGCTGATTTAAGACAGTAAAACTGCAATTTTATGGTCAGATGTAAAAAAAAATTACTATTATTTACTTTTGCTTTTATGTGAAATTTTTATTAGTGTGAAATTACACAATTTTGACTGCATTTAAATCAGCAAAAATGTTATTTTACAGATGTTTGTTATTTGACAGAAAAAAATATGTTTATTAAACCATTTTAAACATCTTTGTGATACAGATTTTCAATGTTCTGCTAAAATACTGCTAAAAAATAAAAAATACAATTACACATTTTTACTGCATTTAAATGTTAAATCTAATTTGTTTGTTTTACAGATTTTTGCTGTTATTTTGAAGATAAATTAATAAAATCACAGATAATATCTAGTAAGAAATAAAATGGTTCAGTTTACATGTTGACTGCAATAAAAATGTTCAAAATGCAAATAATAGTTAATAATTCTGTAAAATTACACTGTAGAACTGTGTTTAAATCAGTTAAAAATGTAACTATTTTAGTTAAGGTTAATGCCACAGTTTTTTCCATACAACATATTGTGGTACCTGCTGGATTTTTACCACTTATTGATGCATTTTGTTGTTTTACAGCGTCTTTTTTAGCTGAAGAATAACACCTCTGACTGAACCGTCGGACTGAGACGTAAACAGTCGCCGGGTGATTCTAGCTGATCCTCCACATGTGATGACTCGACATGTCGGATCTTATCTCCCGTCCTGGCTGGTGGCTCCTGGGGGCCGTGGCAGAAACACAAACAGAGCCGGGGGCCGGGTCGGGTCGCACCGAGGCCTCGGATAAACACGACGACGGCAGAGTGCTGAGGAAGCAGCCGGATCCTGAGGTGACGTCAGGACCGACGATAACGAACCCAGTGCATCCTAAATACCGTTAGAGAGACTCTGAACTGAACTTTAATCAACTAATACCACTGTAAATGTGCTAAGTTAAGCAAAAAGCCTCATTTAAACACCTGTTCCTCTTGCTGGATGATAAATTAACAGCTGTAAACATGTTCAGCTCATGTTTGTGGAACCTCTAAGGACTGGACACTGTCAATGTAGGGTTTTGACTGAGTTTTTATGACCGGTAACGAGGTTTAATCCAGTGACAAAAAGATAAAAATGTCGATTTTCTTTAAATATACGAGTTATTTCAGGACAGGACACTGAATGCAGGGTTTTAATCGCATACAGTAAGTTTGTATGACCACTAAAGAGGTTTTATCCATCTGTAAAGTTGTAAAAATTGAGATTTTTTTGAAATACATGAGTTTTTAGCCAGTTTTGTTCATTAGGGTTTAGTTGACTTCGAAAAAAGGGCATTTTTATTCATTGCCTTGTCAGAAATGACATTAGAATACAGAAATCTCTGTTAAATAAGGTAACAAAGACTCGTGTTTAGCCTTATATTTATGTAACCTTTAGAACTGGAATGAACTTTAAGAAGAAGATGTAAATATCCGTTCACTAATCAAAGAGTCCTGTTTGTGGAGGCTCCACAAACATCATGAATGCAGGGTTTTAACTAAGTTTTTATGACCACTAAAGAGGTTTAATCTAGCATCAAAAGTTAAGAATGGTGTTATTTTTTAAATATGTAAGTTATTGAACCAGTTTTATATATTGGGGTTTAGTTTACTTCCACAAAATAGGCGTTTTTGCTCATCGAAATGATGTTAAAATGCAGAAACTTCTGTTAAATAAGGTCACAAAGACTCATTGTCTTCAGTGTACCAATCATTTTTCTACAACAATCTCTACAATTTAATTTAGCAGACGCTTTTATCCAAAGCGACGTACATCTGAGAGTAGGTACAACACAAGCAAGGATCTAGTCAAGAGAAAGCAGCCTGGATGAGAGTCATAAAAAAATTACTACTATCATCAAAGGCCCATTCTAAGCTTCAAAAACCCTAAAATGAAGTGAACATTACACACTAGCATTTGAAAAGATAGAGGTCTAGCTAGTAATAGCCACACAAGCTAATATGTTTAGTTGATGCAACACAGCAAGAAAGGATGTCGTGAACCAAAGAAAAAATGTTGGTTGACTGAAATTATACCTACTCCTCAACCAATTGATTGGAAAAGGCAGGAAAATCAAACTTGCACAAGAACTAAATCTGCCAAAATGCAATCCATACACCTTACCTGCTAGCATAATTAGCCTTAATAAACTCCAAATCAACCATTAAAGCTTGTGTTTGGTTATTTGGAGTAAATGTTCAGTTAAATAAGTTAAACCTCGTGGTCCAAAGTTGTGAAAACGTGGTTGTGTTCCAACCGCTGCTAAAAATGATGGATTAATCCCAGGAAACTGTGGATGTAGAGCTTTTCTCCTTGTGAAAGCAACAATAGAGATCGTCCGACCAATGAAAATTTGGTCGATTAACTAGCATTTTCATTACTTTAACCAATTATCAAACAACTGTTCAGCTCATACAGTATCATTAAATCCATCACAACTCCCAGGAGTCCAGTTGTGACGTCTTTAAGGATCCTTTTCTGTCCAATGAACAGCATAAAATCTGACTTTTTAGCAATAAAACCATGACATAAGAGAGAAAAAAGATTTTATCTTTGAAAAAAGCTGTACAATTGTTGCATGATGATTGACAATGAAAAATATACCATTTGTCAAATCCTAACTCTAATCTTGACACCGTTTATAACTTCACCTTTATAATATATACGCAAATTTCCTCCTTTAAATGGGATTAAGTGAAACTGAACACCAAAGTTGGGTTTCTGAGATCATGAATCTTATGGTAGAACTTCACCATTTCATCTGGAACTCAACCAAAGATAGGTTTTGTTCTGAACATGACTAAACCTGACCGTGTCATTGAGTGTTGTGAACACATACGACAACGTAAAAAGGTCAAACCTCACAGAGAGAAGCTCCAACAATCAACCTGACAGGAATTCCCGCCGTACGGAGGAAGTTCCTTCAGATTACCTGGTCAGATAGCGGCAGGAATAACGGCCAAACACGCCTACGCTCACATCCCAGCAAAACGCTAACGGCTGGAAAAGTCCGATGAAAACAGGAAACAGCTGCTGGTCCCGCTCGGTTTCTAACCCTCCTCTCTGGACTTCTTCCTGACTGTTTTTTTTTTTACACGTCTCTTCCCTTCTCTGAAACGAACGTTTAACCTCGATTACGTCTGGAGAGCTTCGACCTGGTGGGAAAACCGCCACCTTCTGCAGGTAGGTTCTGTTGGATGTTTGGTCAAAACGAGGATGGTTTCCTGCTTGTGTTTGAACTGAACTCCATCAATGCTTCACTAAAACCAACACTCATGAGGTTCCAACACGGGACATTTAGTCTTTACTGCAAAAATAAATGAAAAAAATCTCGTAAAATGAACTGCCAGCAAGAGTGCCAGAAAAATATGTCAATGTAACAATGGAAGAGTGTGAAAATTAAAGCAAATATCTGGAAAAATAACTGTATTTATGCTGAAATGGTGTATTTTTATGGTTGCATGTTGTAAAAGAACCAATTAGCATTTGCAAAAATAACAATTTAGTCATTAACTTCCCCATTTGAAGCGGCTTTAACAGCATCAGATAACCAAACTGAGGGATCGTACCAGTTTAAAAGATGTGAATAAACCACGTTTTTATGTGTAGATGTACAAGACATACTAGATTTTGGGCGGAAAAAGATCTAAAATATGACAAAAAGCATTAACTATGTACCATCTGGATACCTTTCCAGCATCAAAGAAATCATTATTAATTAAAAAATATTAATTAATTAATTAAATTATTATTTTTAATGAATGAATGAATGAATGAATTCATTCATTCATTCATCAATCAATCAATCAATCAATCAATCAATCAATCAATCAATCAATCAATTAATTAATTAATTAAAAATAATAATAATTTAATTTTCAATGTAAAAATACATTTAAAAAATATTGCAAAAGAACCAATTAGCATTTGTTAAAAAAAAAAACATAAATATATATATATACACACACACACACACACACACACACACACACACACACACACACACACAGATTTTTTATTTTTTTTTTGATGTGGAGGCACATTGGTTTGTGATTTGACTAGATTACTATTATATGTAACTTAACAAAAGTGAAAAAAATGCCAAATAACAGCTTAAAGAACTTTTTTTAACCCCCGATCCTTAATATATTTCATTTTTCTGTTTAATAAAAGCAACTATCGCTATAGTAATTATATTTTTTGCTGATTTAAATACAGTAAAACAGTGTCATTTTATGATCATGTTTCAAAACAACCAATTAGCATTTTTTTTTTAAAAATCGATTTTTGATGTAGACATGTACAGTATTTGCCATTTTTTTCAGTTGTTTTTTTTTGAATGTTCAACATGTAATTTAACACTTTTTTCCTGCGATTTTATTGGATATCTATAATTTACCAAAATTTGAACATTCTGTAAAATACCAGTTAAGAAAACTATTTTTACATCATCATACATCATTTTCTTTTAAATACAACACAAATTGCGCAATTTGATGCTTAAAAGTTGGAAAAGAACCAATGATCATTTATAAAAATACAGATTTTTCACAAGCTATTTACAGTTTTCGCAGTTTTTTATTTAAAAAAAACTTGTTTTAGATTAATTGTTTTCATGTGTTTTTAATATTTATTATCTGTAATCTTAACACAACAGGGAAAACAACACTAAATTATTAAAAAAATAGAGTTAAAAACTGGTTTTCTGCAGTGTTGTTTTTGCGTAAACTCTTTGAAACTACGACAAACAAGAAAACACAGTTATTCCAATGAGGCGTTGGCATATGTTGCTTGGTTAAATTAATTTTCTGTCCACTGAATTACTGATTAAACACTTCTTATCCTTCTATACCGTGAAACTATGAAGCAAAAACGGTAGAAAAATGTAAGAAACATTAAAAGAAGGTGTGAAAATGAAGGAGAATAACAACAAATCAAGAGAGAAACCAAACAAACCATCGTCACATGTTGTTGAATATTACATAAATGTGAACCTAAAGAGGAAAACTCACTTTAAACCCTCAACAAGGACATTTCCAATAATTCAAACTGGTCGAGTGCTGCTGACGCCTGAAAGCCGATGGTCAGGAAACTCTGAAAACTCCACCCAAAGGTTCACGGTGGTTTAGAGGGTCCTAAGAAATACATCCTGGAAATACTTCTGGGAAACGCTGACACAACCAGTGAACAGTTAAAGTCCGAGTTAACCCAATAAAGAAGCTCTACAAGTACAGATCGGATGGTCTTACTGGTCATGTGAAAGGGGAATTCCAATGTTTTATAAGGTTTTGGGTGTAAAAAGACCCAAATATGACAAAAAAACATTAACCATGTGTCATCTGGACACATTTCCAACACTAAAAAAATCTTAAAACATCATTATTAATTAAAAATAAATAAAAAATAGCCCACAATACTGGTGCACAGAGAACGTTTGTTAAGTTCTTGTGGATTTACGGATGTTAAAACTGCACTTATAGGACACATTAGCTTAAAAGTTTAAGAAAACAGAATGAAAGTTATGATTGAAATCTCCAGAACAGCTGCTAACTGCACCTTGTGGTGAGTCAGAAAAGGAATTTTAAAGTTTTTTTTTTTTAATTTGAAGCACCAAATATGATAGCAAAAATGCAAAAAGACTCAAATACTTGACATATGCAATAGCAGATGTAGAATTTATATCACACTATAAGCAACTATGATGAATTTGCCAATTGTTTCAATCAATACTGACATTATAATACTGATTTTTCCAATTTCACTTCCACTTTGCGCTACATTCCTGCTGAAGTACAACTTTTAGCATCAACATGAGACTCAAAATAATCTTCTGGAGGCGAAATGTGAAGAAAATTGTACCCAAAACATCTCGCTTTGCTGAACATCTGCTTATTTATAGACCGATGTTTACCGATGTTCCCTAAACACCTCATGTGGAAGCTAACTAGACGCTAGCTAGGTAGCTGTGCTCAGAGAAGCTTCTAGTCTCCATTCAATTACTGCAACAGCTCAGACACAAATTAGTTTTAAAACTGTAAAATAAAGGGTTCTAATGTTATTTAATTGTGCAACACAGCTGTATATTTGCAAATAAAGCAGTTCTTAAGCAACAGGAGCTCAGTACTGACTCTTCAATGAGTTTGAGGACAAAATATTTTTTAAATTTCACTTCCACTCCAACACGAGACTCAACATAATCTTCAGAGCATCTTCTGGAGGCAAATTATGAATTAAATTGCACCTAAAATGCATCACTTCCTGAACATCTGCTTATTTCTAGACACTATAATTTACTAAACGCCTTACATGCAAGCTAACTGGAAGCTAGCTAGGCGGCTGTGCACAGAGAAGTTTCTAGTCTTCATTCAGTTTCTGCAGCAGCTTAGAACCAAAAATTAGCTTAATTAGGTTCTGAAGTCATTTAATTGTGCAACACAGCTGTATATTTGAAAATAAAGCAGTTCTGAAGAAATATTCGCTCAATATTTCCTCTTTTGTATCTCTGATTTTGGTCTTAACCGACTCCTGAGGGCTGTTTAGCTGCTAAATGCTTCATTATGCTGACCAGCTAGTTGCTAACTGTGTAATTCTGCTGTTTGTGCACCAAAACCAAACAGTTAAACAGCTCCCCAGGGAGCTTTGTGAAGTCGACTGGAGAAAATTGAGGTTTTAATTCTTCTTTGACATGGTCATGCTAGTTTCCCTCAGTTATAAACATGAAAACACGCTACATGTCAACATTTTACTTCTTCTGCGCTGAAAGCACTGAAAGGGACAGAAAGAGACTAAACAGACTGGTCAGGAGGGCTGGTTCTGTCCTGGACTGTTCCCTGGACTCCATAGAGGAGGTGGGTGAGAGGAGGATGTTGTCAAAGATCACATCCATCATGGACAATCCCTCTCACCCACTGCATGACACTGTGGGGTCTTTAAGCAGCTCCTTCAGCAGCAGACTGAGACATCCACCCTGCAAGAAAGAGCGCTATCGCAGGTCCTTCATCCCATCTGCTATAAGACTTTACAACATCAGCATCACTGGCTGATGTTAACATAAACTGGACTACATCATTACCACCCCAAACCATAAAATTTGCACTGACATTCTTGCACTGCACATCTCTGCACTTTTAAACTTTATTTTTATTTTTATTTTTTCTGTTAAAAAATTTTGCCACCCTTGTATATATTGTAAATAAAGCTGCTGTAACAATGTAAATTTCCCCTGGAGTGGGGAGAAATAAAGAACTTTATCTTATCTTATTTCCTCTTTTGTATCTCTGATTTTGGTCTTAACCGACTCCTGAGGGCTGTTTAGCTGCTAAATGCTTCATTATGCTGACCAGCTAGTTGCTAACTGTGTAATTCTGCTGTTTGTGCACCAAAACCAAACAGTTAAACAGCTCCCCAGGGAGCTTTGTGAAGTCGACTGGAGAAAATTGAGGTTTTAATTCTTCTTTGACATGGTCATGTGATGCACTCATGCTAGTTTCCCTCAGTTATAAACATGAAAACACGCTACATGTCAACATTTTACTTCTTCTGCGTGTTCTTTCACCCTCCTCTGAGGTTTTCTCCTGAACTTTTAAATACAGAAATCCCCTCCGTCTCCCTCCCTTGGCTCTTGTTTAGACTCCTGGCACTCATCTGATGTGATCGCTGTATTCTATCAGGTTGTTGTTTAAAACTGTCTTCGGGTGTTGAAAGAGCAACACGGACGCAAACATCATCCAAAAGGTCCAGAATGTAAACTTCAACTGAAAAGCCAGACAGGCGCTGATAAAGGCTGAAGTCACGCGGCAAAGAAAAATCAGAGTTTTCTGCCAAATGGAGATGGAGACCATCTGGTTTGTGAAGCTGCTCCCATTGAAAACATCCAGCAGATCGTCTGCAGGACGTAGCCGACACTTTCCACAAACAAGAACAAAAACAAGCTTTCATTTCAAACTTGGAACTGTTTTTAGACGTTTTAATCCCTTTTTATACTGAATGTATACATTAAAACGCTGAAAAAGTCTGAGTCGATAGAAAAAGCTGAGTGTTTCCAGTTCAGATCTGTTGCAGAAGTTGGAAAAAAACAAGGTTTTGGGCGATCTGGAGGCCGACTTCACATTCCTGTTTGTCATTTAGATGAAGGCAGAACAGCTGGAGGTCAGTTTACACTCGATTAACAGAGGAGAAGAAGGAGATTTAGTTCCTTACTTTTATTTTTAAAAAAAGTCCTGTGTACCTTCAGAGATCAGCGTAAATGCAGAAATGTTAACTGAGGAACTTTCTTATCGTTTTTTTCCTCCTTCAAGCTCTGTTCAGCTGAATTTCTGAGAACATGCATGAAGGCTTTTATGTAATTCTTCCTTAGCCGTCAGCTAATCTTTGTGCATCAATGCAAGACGTTGTTGTTTTTAATGTTATATCACTAACTGTAAAACCACAAGATCCACCGAGGCGACAAATTACAAAGAACCTCTGTCTGCTTGGACATAAACTATTAAAAATGCAGAGATATCAGCATCACTAACATCAGCATTAGCTAATAAAAGCCGTCAACGTGTAAATTAATACGTTGTTTTCTGTGATTTTACTAGAAATATGTATTATCTGTAATTAACAACATAAATCAGTTAAATAAACATCTGAGAAATTAACAATCTTCAGTCCTTAATATAGAAAATTTGACAGCTTTTTTACTTAAATACAGTTTAAAAAAACCTGTGATTTCATCGTCAAAGTTGTAAAAAGAAACAACAGCTATTACTATTTGTACAAATACAGATTTCAGATATTTTTTATCTGGATTTTTTTTACATTTTTGGTTTGTTATTTTGTAGTTGACAAGTATAATATTTTTTCTGTGATTTTACTAAATACCTGTAATTAAATGGAACTGGTAAATCTGTAAAATAAAAGTTTGAGAAATTATCATTTTTTAATCCATAATATAGAAAATTTGCCAGCTTTTTAAATTTAAATACAGTAAAAAAAAAGTGCAATTTCATCATAAATTTGTAAAAAGAAAAAGAACCTTAACCATTTGTAAAAATACATATTTCTGATTTTTTTTGTCTGGACATTTTTTAAATTTTTGGTCTGTTATTTTGTAATTGACACCTAAATTACTTTTTTAAAATAAATATTATCTGCAATTTCACATAACTGGAAAAATTCAATTCAACCAATCATTTAAAAAAAATTGAAATTTAATATTCGAAGTTGTTCGAAGAATAATTTATCAACACACTGTTTGTTTTTTTTTGTTTTTTTTTACTGTGCTGCATTCATTATTAGTTTTTCGGTTATTTAATGATTTATTTGTTCATCATTGGTCTGTTACAGATATTTACTTTCACTCTGTACGCTGGTGAACCTGGGTAACGAATATTGTTCCCTCAAGCTTTAAACACGTTTGAATGTCGAGAAGGATTCATCTTACACAGATTTGTGCGTTGAGACGTTGAGGAAAGAAATCTGGTGTTTGTTTTTGTGCAAAACTTTCCTCTATGATGCAGCTGATGAAAAATATCCATGCTGGGCCAGATTGCATCTTGCGAAATTGATGTTGATTCTTGAGGATCTTCACAACAGCATGAAGAAACATGACACGTGTGGAGCACTAAAACACTCAGAGGAATCTTGACACCAGAGCTCCAAAACAGATGAGAAACTACTAAAAAAAAATCTGTTTTTCAGTGTTTTTCTGATCGATAAAGTCAGATATCAACCAGAACTGGAGCTCTGATCGGTTACGTTAGCATGTTAGCATGACGTGATCCTGCATCCAGCTGCATCTGGGAGGGTTTCGGTTAATCCCCCCTCTGTGCCCGAGGCCCCGACACAAAGCCCCGGCCTGTCAGATGTGATGTAACGCCGACCTCCGTCCTCCTCTGAGAGCGCTTTGTTTTCACAGATGATAACGGAGATGGGAGGGAGATGTTACATAACCGACCTCTGGGAGGCCTCGGAGTCGTTCACCGTGACGTTTCCCAACAGATCAGAGCTTCAGTCGGACAAATAAACATCTCCGTTGAAGATGCGATCACGTGGAGGCAGAAAAAAGCACTCAGAACCCAAGAAGTCCGGTTTGTTGGTGTCACAACACGACAAAGTTTGGTGTGGAAGGAGGAACCTGAAGCCGATGAATTCATGGAGATTAGTGGTGTTTTAATGGAAATACAGTCCAGTCAAAGGTTTTCTGACACTAAAAGTAGAGTGAAGATGCCGTAAATTTAAGGAAAAACTAAAATAAATCAATATTTGGTGAAAACATCGTCCAGGTTCTGCTCGGTACGTTTATCTTAGAGAACTTTGAGAATTTTAGTGTTTTTCAGGGTTTTCTGTGTTATAATCAAAGACTGACTCTTCTTCTTCTTCTTAATCATCTTCTGAATCTTCTACTTTTGAATCTTCTTCTCAATCTTCTACTGATTCTTCTTAATCATCTTCTTCATCTTCTGAACCTTCTTCTAAATCTTTTTCCTCTAAATCTTCTCCTAAATCTTCAAAATCTTCTTCTTCTGAATGGTCTTCTTTCTTCTTCTTCTCAATCTTTTTCTTCTTCTCAATCTTCTTCTTCTAAATCTTCTTCTCAGTCTCCTTCATCTCCAGAATCTTTTTTCCTTCTGAATCATCTTCTTCTAAATCTTCTGAATCTTCTTCATCAACTTCTTCTTCTTCTTAATCTGAAACTTCTGAATCATCTTCTTCATCTGAATCTTCTTCAAAATCTACTTCTCAATTTTCTTCTTCTTCTTCTAAATCTGCATCTTCTAAATCTTTTTCTCCTAAATCTTCTTCTTCTTAAACATCTAAACTTCCTCAAACTTTTGTATAGTACAGCAGAGCCACAGAATCGCCACAAAAGTACGTTCCTCGACAACAACATTTTTACTGTGCTCTTCTTCATTTACTGTGAAACATAAACTGAGGGATTCAAAGGGAATCCAAACATTTAAGATTTATTGGGTGTAAGGTTTTCAACTCATTATTCAAAGTGCTATGAGATTAAATTCAATACTTCATTAATCCAGCTTTAGGCAATTTAGCCAATAAAACCCAATAATCCTGGCTACACTAGGAACCACACACCCCTGTTCAGCACAATTTTGCACCTTTTTCTGCACTTTAGTTTCCTTATTATGTCTGAGCTACTGGATATCTTTAATTCCTCTGAGGGAATAAATATTCACCTAAAACTGTCAAATATTTGCAGGTTCTTGTGTGGATTTTCAGCTTTTTGGCAACTGCAAGACATTGCCTTGAGATCAGGGAACTCACGATGGGAATTTAACTTTAACCTCAAACTTTTACGGCCTAAAAAGATCGGAAAAAGTCAAATCTACATGCTGATAATTAACAAAAACAACCAGAAGTCTCTGATCTAAACATTATTATTATGATTATCTCGGCCTCCAGACGCTCCAAACTGCTTCTTCCTCGCTGATGAAAGGTAAGAAAAGGAAACATCTGCTGATAGAAACCTGATGGAGATGCTGCTGCTGCTTCTGTTTGCTTTTCCTTCTTTCTGTACGTGAGGACGAGGAGGAAACTTCCCTCCAGCAGCTCTGTTTGAAAACCGAAGCCTCGATAAAAACGCCTCCTCTCTGTTTTAAAACAAACTCCTGAATGTGGGGCATCTTTTACCCGGAACAGAAAGCCGAGTGGAGAATCAGCGTCGTCCTTTCATGTGAAACGGGTTAGTGATGCTGCTGCCAATAAAACGCTCTGCTGGCCGACAGTAGAAAGACTCGCGTTGTTTTACACATCGAGGTTAGTTTAGTAGGTCAGAGTCTGACGGTCGAGTTTAAAAAAGAGCAAACGGAACAAAAATGTGTTCCATGTGTTCATCAGTTTAAATCTGAGATCAAAAAGACACAAATAAAGCAGACAAATCACTTAAAACAAGCTCTTCTCTCATTCTGGCTGTGAAATATGTTCAGGTTTATGGGTTCTGTAAAGCGTCTTGAGACAATTTGACCTGTAATTGGTGCTATATGAATAAAATTGAACTGAACTGAATTGAAAAATGCAAGTTTTTCAGTTTTTAAGTCTATTTTTGGAAACATTCTACTGTTATTTGGTGATTTTCATATAATAACTGGTAAAATCACTGAAAAAGTAACAAGTTTTATGTTAATCATAAAGAAAAACTGTAAATAATGTCCACTTAAAAATCTGTACTTTTAACAAAAAGTGCTGATTTTTTTGTATAATATTTGCACGTAAAACTGTACTGTCTTTTTATTAATGTTCTGTGGTCTGCTCTAATGGTTTGTCTTTTTAAGCAATGTTTTAATGTCTTTTCTGACCTGTAATTGTCTTTCATGAAAGTTTTATTGTATTTTCTGATTTTTCACTGTCTTTTACTAATGCTTTATTGTCGTTTCTGATGTTTTATCATATTTTTATTCATGTTTTGTTGTTGCTCTTTTCTGAAAAGCATCTTATAACTCTACTTTTTACAGGCGCTACAGAAATAAAGTTCTTTTAATCACCAATCAGCAGTTTCATGGATGTTCAGAGACAATCTGAGCTGGTTTCAGGGGTTCAGTTTAGTGTTTAGTCTGGTTCCAGCGCTGATATACAGAGAGGCCACTAAACATGACAACACCCAGCGTTTAAACGTGACTGAGAGGGAAGCAGCCTTTCATTAACCAACCTGAGCAAAGAGCGAAGCTGCTGCAGGAAGCAGAAACTACAGCAAAGATCCTACAAGAAACCTGACAGACACTAAAAAACCCTAAAACAGCTTCAGAAAGTATGAGAAATCCTGCGTGGTCACTGCAAAATGACCGGATTTATCATAACTCAGGCTGCAAATAATGATTGCTCACATTGTTGATTATTTTCTTGAGTCACAAAGTGGTGAAAAATGTTGAAAAACATCCAACTAACCCTTTTCAGATGTCACTGATTTGGTCAAATGCAGGTTCAAAGGTGTCTGCACATCTTAAAGTTGATCACACATGACTATACAGAGTTATTTGATATCAAGACTGCATTAAATTACTAGTTTAACTGTAATTTAAAGGACTAGATTGGACTCTGAAGCAGGTTCCGCCAACAGAAAACTATACACACCAAGAACATCATCAATATCTCTAAGAATTTGATGATTTTCTTGGTCTTGTACTGCAGTAAATTGAATATTTTGCAATTTTGGAGTGTTGGTTGGAATCATTGACGAGTTGTTTGGTCTTTAAAATGTCCAACGTCCAACTAACCCTTTCCACAAGGCAGTGACTTGGTCATATACAGGTTCATAGATGTTTACAAATCTAGGTTTAAACTTGATTACACATGATTATATAGTGTGTTTAGATGTCAAGACTGCATTAAATACTAGTTTAAATGTAATTTAAAGGACAACAGTTGACTCTGAAGCAGGTTCTACCAACAGAAAACTGTACAAACCAAGAACATCATCAATATCTACAAGAATTTCATCTTTTTTTTTTGGTCTTGTATTGTAGTAAATGGAATTTTGGGGGGTCTGGAGTGTTGGTTGGTCAATCAAAGAACACAAAACTCTCAAATAAAAAGCTGGCCAGCATATTTTCTGGAATAATTGATTAGTTTGGTTTTGAAGATGTCCAACATCCAACTAACTCTTTCCACAAGGTAATGATTTGGCCATTTGCAGGATAAAATTGCTCAAATCACTAATTTATGTTGAAAATAAATGGCGACTAGTGTGAACAACAAACTGATTAATGACTGCAGCTTCATTTGACAAATTTGTTGAATGTTTCTGCCTTTTCTTGTCCATAAATTTACTAAATTACTGTTATTCACTCTGATATGAATGAACTGAGCTGCTAAAGCCTTCACAAAAGCCTCATTTTCATTCAATTAATGTGCATTATGTTGTTGTTTTAGCAAGATAATCTCAAAATTATACTATTTTCCAGCTCATATGTTTAAATATTCAGCATTTAATTAGAATTTCCAGTATTTGGAGACGTTTATGGTGATTAGACTCATATTTTGTCTTAAAAAATAGTTTGAGTTGATTAGTTGCATCTTCATTTAACATATTTGCCAAATATACCAGGTCGATTCCTGCCTTTTTTGCCCATAACTTTACAGAATTATTGTTACATACCGTATATGAACTAGCAAAGTTACCAAATCTTTAAGAAAATCTCATTTTCATGTATTTAATGTGCATTATGTTGTTGTCTTAGCAAGATACTCTTGAAATTATACCATTTTCCAACTTGTATGTTTAAAATATTCTATATTTAATTCAGACTTGTGGCATTTGGAGCCAGTATCTTAAATTTTAAGGTGGTCAGAGTCATTTCTTGCTTTAAAAATAGCTCAAATCGACTAATTTATTATGAAAATGGTTGGTGATTAATGCAAACTGATTAATGATTGCAGCCTCATTTCACATATTTGCTGAATGTACCAAGTCAATTTCTGTCTTTTTTTTCACAAAATCATTAAATATCAGCTATTTAACATTGATATTTTGATACAATATTTTAAATTTTACATTGATTAGACTGATTTTTTGCTTTAGAAATTGCTCATATCGACTAATTTGATATGAAAACAGTTGGTAAATGAAGTCATAATTGACAAATAATCGATTAATCGTTGCAGCTCTGATCGTAAACAACGTTAGAATTAAAAAAATAGACTATGTCGGAAAATGTATATAAAATGAGCAAAAACAGCGAAATTCAATGTAAACAGACACACAGATGCACTTCAAACCTCTTTTAAGTGCATAAAAGTGACTTTAATGGAGCAGATTTGTGAAGAAAATTGCAAAAGAAGACGTCAAAGGAGGAAAAAGTGGAGTTTTAGGGAGTTTTTTTGTGTGTTTTTACCTGGAAGAAGTAGCGACAAAATCCCCCTCCAGCAGCCGCAGCTTGCAGAAGAGAACCCCGTTGACAAAAGGCACCGCGGTGAGCTCCTCCAGGGTCAGCTGAGTCTGGAACTTAAACTTCTTCTTCTTCACGAAAAACGCCATACTTTCACCGGCATAAAACTCTTAAAAAAAAAAAAAAAAAAACGCAGTAAAAAAACCTCTCTGAAAACGGGCTAAAAGAGGCGCAGCTTCAGTTCTCATCCAGCTCCAGTCGAGATTCAGCTCCGAAATCTGCGGAGAAAATCACAGTTTTGGGGTTAAAATGCGCGTAAATGTGGAGAAAACGCGACGGTTTGCGGTTTAAAAGTGGCGTGGAACCCACCCGGAGACATTTCGGGGCTTCTGAGGTCCACCGTCAGCGGCTCCGGGACAGAAAATGACAGAAAAAGACGCTTCGAGACGTTTTTTTCCTTCTCGGAACTTTTGCGCTAACAGTTCCGTCAAGTTAGCTGTGATGTCATGGGACTTCCGGTTGGTTGGTGTCAGAATAAAAGCTAAAATCGAGTCAGAAAAACGTTACTTAAAAATATCTGTCAAACACTCAGAGATGCAAAATGGACATAAAAAGATAGAATATCTGCACGGAGATGCAAAATGACCAAAATAAGATTAAAAAATTATGGAAATGTGACACAACATTACCACAAAGAGGCAAAGAAAAGCTTTTAAATGATGTAAACTTAACAAAATAAGACACAAAATGACTCGTGTAACACAAAATGATCTTTAAGACATAGAGAAAGACTAAAAAGACATGCAAAATGAAGAAAATATGACACAATCGACCAAAATGTCACAAAAACAAGAAGGAGCACCCACAAAGAGCGACAAAATTGACAACACGAGACAAAAAATGACCACAAAGAGACACATAAATGCTTTAAAATGATGTAAAATGACCAAAATAAGGCACAAAATGACTCAAATGTGACCGAAAATGACCTTTAAGGAACATAGAAAGGCTAGAAATAGATGCAAAAATGTCACAAAAATAACCAGAAACACCCACAGAGACACAAAATTAACACTATGATGCACAAAATGACCACAAATAGGTGCAAAATGGACCTTAAAAGATAGAACATCTACAAAGAGATGCAAAATGACCAAAAAATTATGGAAATGTGACACAAAATGACCACAAAGAGACAAAGAAAGTCTATAAAAACATGTAAAATGACCAAAATAAGGCACTAAATTGCTGAAATGTGACCAAAAAAATGACCTTTAAGTCTAAAACTAAATGCAATATGACCAAAATGTCACAAAAATAACCAGGAATACCCAGAGTCACAAAATCAACAATAGGAGGCACAAAATTACCACAAACAGACGTAAAATGATGCAAATATCTGTAAAATGCTTAATAAATCGCGTCTGTCCGCGTAGTTTTACTTTCTAAATCTGTTTACAGGCTGAACTCTTCCTACTATATTGAACATTTATTTGTAGACGTCGTCAGTAGAATATCTTTTAAAGTTAAACCACTTCACTTCCTTTTCTCTCACTGGTTCATTCTGGTAAACTTGACTCTCCATTCAGAGCTGCTCAGTCAAACAGCGCCACCAGGTGGAGACTTTCTGCTCTGATGCTGCCTTCAGGGACACAAAAACAAGCACTTAAACGCCTCATGAACTCCAGAATTTGGTCGATTTATTGTCTGATAAAAGCAAAACTTTTCCAGGAAAACGACATTTAAAAATAAATAAATAAATAAATAAAAATTAATTATGTTCAAAGAACAAACTACTTTAAGTTTAAGGGAATCGCTTTTTCTCTGCTTTTAATTACAACCTATTTAATGACAGGTTTTAAAGTTGATTACTCATTTTTAAAAAGTAAAAATTAAAGGAGTCTTTAAGCAATACGTGTTTGATCATCATAATTCTGATCAAATGTTTTTAAGCTGGGACATATTTAAAATTGTAAGTTGCTCCAATGGGATTTTTAAAAGTTTTTTTTGCCCACAATTTTACTAAATTATTGTCATTTATTTTGATATTAATGAACTGAGCTGCTAAACCCTTTTAAAAAGTCTCATTTTCATTTATTTAATGTGCATTATGTTGTTGTTTTAGTGAGACAAACTCAAAATTATACCATTTTCCAGCTCGTATGTTTAAAATATTCTGTATTTATTTAAACTTTTTGGCATTTGGAGTCGGTATCAAAAATTCTAAGGTGGTCAGAGTCATTTTTGCTTTAAAAAAAAGCTCAAATTGATTAATTAACTATGAAAATAATTTGTAAATGATGTGATAATTGACAACTAATTGATTAATCATTGCAGGTTTGATCATAAAAAAGCATTTTTAGGTTGTTTTAAGAAATTCATTCTACAAAATTTTTAAAAATCAGCACTAAACTGTATACTTTTTAAATTAATATTATTTTTTACTTGCAGTTGTGTGTGTGAACAAGCAATATATAACCTGAGAGAACAAAAACAACAAATTTGAATTTAATCCTCCTGTTGTCCTCATTTACCAAAAAAATATTGTTTCCTTGTCTGAAAAAAATCCAAAAATTCAGCAAAAAAATTCCCCAAATTTCTGAAAATTTGTAAAACCTTCAGGAAGAAAATTCCAACAATTCCTTAAAAGTTTCCTTTAAATATTTTATTTAAAAAAAAAAAATCCCCAAATTTGGCAAGAAGATTCTTGTAAATATTTTCATAAAATGAGTAAAAATTTTCCAAAAAAATCCTAAAAATATCTAAAGTGATTCCATATATATCAGTAAAACTTCTAATATTTTCTTGAAGAACATTCACATAAAAATCAACCAAAATCCAGCAAAATTCACTGAATTTTGGTTGATTTTTATGTGAATGTTCTTAAAGAAACATTTTTAACATTTCTTTTTTTCCACCAAAAAAGTTTAAAGATTTCCCAAAAATGTTGAAAATGTGGACACCAGAAGTTTCACTGTGAAAATATGTTTTTTTTTTCTCCACATTTTCAAACTTTAAACCAGGTCGGTTTGACCTGCAGGACAACACAAGGGTTAAGTTAACTACAACAGTAAGTTCATGTAAATACAGATATTATGTCAGAATGAGGTCTGAAACTTAAAGGTTTGATCTAAATCTATAAATTCCAGTTTTTATTTAAGGGGTGAATGACATTTTAGAGTCTAGTTTAATCAGATAAATCAATAAATTCACTCTAAGTTGATCCAGCAGAGAGCAGCACAGCGCTGGAGGAAAGAGCAGATCTGTTTCTGTTATCTAACATTTCTCTGTTCCAGTTCTACTGCAGCACCTGTTTGTACACATGACATTTAGTTTGTCATTTTACACATTACAGCTGCAGTGAAAGGCAGACTTGCCTTCTCACTGTCTACTTCTGAATATCACAGAGAAATAAAGGTGTAATTGGTAAAAAGAAAAGAGACATGCAAAGAAAAATGAGACATAATCAGCATATATGGTCAGAAAGTTTCAGCTCAGCTTCTGTTTGAGAATTTTGTCTTCTTTTTAAAGCAAGCTGACAGCTTTAAATTCTATGATTTACTGATTTACTGGCATATATCTCAGCACAAATGACCACAAACACCGAAAAGAACCACAAAAAAAAACTGAACACCAAAGAGATTGATGGCCAAATGACCAAAAAAGGAAACTAAATCAACCAAATGTGGCATAAAACAACCACAAAGGGATGCAAAAGGACCAAAATAAGGATAGAATAGAATAGAATTTATTGCCATTTGCACAGGTGCATCGCAGTACAGGTACATTGGAATTCTTGTATGTGACTCCGACTCAAAACAATAACAATTTAGCAACAATTAAAAAGAAACAAGAACTCTGAAATAAGTCACACAAAAGTTTAAATAAATTTAAATTAAATACAGATGTTAGCATAAATAGATAAAACACAACAATCAATAAAATACTTATTGCACATTGTGAGAATATTGCACATTTGTCCATTATAAAGTCACTAAATTAACCAAATCTGACACAAAACTGTGTCGAAGGGATGGAAAATGACCAAAATAAGGCACAAAACTGTCTCAAAGGGATGCAAAATGACCAAAATAAGACACAAAACTGTCTCAAAGGGATGCTAAGATACAAAATGAAGCAAATCTGACACAAAACTGCCTCAAATTGATGCAAAATGACCAAAATAAGTCACAAAATGACCAAAATAAGACACAAACCAACTCAAAGAGACACAGAAAGGCTAAAAAGAGATGTAAATGTGACACAAAACTACCACAAAAGGATACAAAATGACAAAAATAACACAAAAAATAACCAAATATGGCACAAAACTACTTAAAATTGGTGCAAAATTACCAAAATAAGACACAAATCTGCCTCAAAGGGATGCAAATGACCAAAATAAGATACAAAATGAACCAAATGTCTGTTAAATTTAACACTGATTACAGCAGAAACATGATAAAACTACAATATACTATTAGAAAGTCTCGTATAAAACGATAAACCTCTTATTAAAGTCCTTTTAGACCAGTTATCTGCCTGTGATTTACTGTAATTCTACATAAGAATGTGATAAAGTTGTTTATTTTTCTCCTCATGTCTGTAAAGACTGATAAAGGTCACCATGTTTCCTGTTGACTGGACAGTAAAGTCATAAATGTCAGGATTAAATAACAAAGGTGAACGTGTTGTGATAAAAACATCCATAAAATCACCACAACTCACCTGTAAAACGATGTCACTGTGAGGCCCCGCCCCCTCACCTCTCACCTGGTTCAGTCTGGTCTGGACTGTTTGTCTGATGCTGCAGGTTAAAGGGCTGCTGGGTCCGGTCTGTCGCCACGGTAACGGTCAAAGTGACGCACAAAGATCGAGCAACAACAACTGCAGCAACATGTTTGTGTTGAACTTTAGCTGCAGAGGATTATAAAATCTATTTCTGTTATTGAAGCTGCTCTCAATTCCTCAGTTAATTATTTCCACCTGCTGGCGAAAACCTTCAACCTCACAGTAACAACGCTCACTTCTTGCAAAAAGTCCAAAATGTGACAGTAAACAACCACAAAAAATGAATAATAAAAGACAGAATGTTAAAAAAAGACATGAAAAATAACACAAAACAACCATAAAGAGATGCAAAACATCCAAAATGTGACAATAAACAATGAAAAAGAAGCTTCAAAAAATGAACAATATAAGAAAACCACATAAAAAGACATGCAACATTGACACAAAACAACCACAAAGGGATGCAAAACATCCAAAATGTGACACAAAATGACCATAAAGAGATAAAAAATGTTAAAAATGGGACAATAAACAATGAAAAAGAAGCAAAAAAAGTGAACAATATGAGACAGAACGCCTAAAAAGAAATGCAAAATGGGCACAAAACATCGAAAAAGAGATGCAAAACATCCTAAATGTGATAATAAACAATAAAAAAGAAGTTAAAAATGAACAATATGAGACAGAACACTTAAAAAGACGAACAAAATGACCAAAATAAGTCTGTGGATGTTCTCAGTCATCCAGGTCATGATAAGTCTCAAGCAAGCATAAGTTATGGCAACTGGACTAACCTCGTGTGAGTCGAAAACGTTTCACCTCTCATCCAAGAGGCTTCTTCAGTTCTGAAAGCCTGGTGGGGAGTACCAGATATTTATCCACCAGGAGGGTGGTGGCAAAAACAAGTGGACAAAGACCCGAAACCAACAGACTCGTTAGGTGTTAATGTGAGTCGTTAGCCTTTGATGGGCGGTCGTTACCCCTCCCAGCCCTCTAGGAGGGTGGTTGGGGGTCACCTGACTGCAGGTGGGACAGATGGCTGCACCTCCTTGGGAGGGCTCTAAGACCAAAATAAGACACAAAATGACTGAACACCTAAAAAGAGATGCAAGAATAATACAATGCAACCATGAATAGATGCAGAACAACCAAAAAGTGACACAAAATGACCACAAAGAGATGCATAATATGAAAAATAGGACAATAAACAATGAAAAAGAAGTAAAAACTGAACAATATGAGTAAGAACACTGAAAAAGACATGCAAATTAACACAAAACAACGACAAAGACATGCAAAATGACCAAAATCAGACAGAAAATGATTCCAGAGACAGAACACCTAAAAAGAGATGCAAAAATAAACGAAAAGGACACGAAATGACCAAAATAAGACACAAAACTATCTCAGAGGGGTGCAAAATGACCAAAATGAGACACTAAACTTCCTAAAAGAGATGCGAAATATTTAAAATGTGACAATAAGCAATAAAAAAGAAATGCAAAATGAACCATATTAGACAGAACACCTAAAAACAGATGCAAGATTCACACAAAGCAACCATGAAGAAATGCAAAATTACCAATATAATTCCTAAAATAAATCAAATTTGTTATAAAATGATCCTTAGGAGAGTAAATGAGTGCAAAGCGATATAAAATAGACAGAAAAATACACAATACTTTTACAAAGAGATGGAAAATGACCAAATGAAGCACAAAATGAATCAAATGTGACACGAAATTACCAAAAGGGCAAAAAAACAACCATGAATTCCCACAAAAAGACAAAATTAACAATATAATTCTCAAAATGACCCCAAAAAGATGTAAAATGACCAAAATATGACAAAAAAAGACCATAAAAGGACCTAAAATGATGCAAAACATCTAATGCTACACAGTAAATCATATCTGTCCACATACTTTTGGCTATAAATCTGTTTACAGTCCTGAACTCTGCATCAGTTAAACATCAATTAAGACAAAAGTCAAACTGAAACCAACTGAAAAACAAACAACATCTGACTGCAGAATCTCCATAAATACTGATAGTTTAACCACATGCAGAGAAGAGTGTGTGAGAGACAGAAAGGTTATAAAAAGACTCAAAATGACCATGTGTGACACAAAACAACCACTAAAAGATCTAAACCGACTACAAAGACATGCAAAATGGCAAAAATTACATGCAGAATCACTGAAATGTGACCCAAAATTACCTTTAAGACACAGAGAAAGACTAAAAATAGACGCAAAATGACTGAAATGCATCACATAGTGACCAAAACAGCACAAAAAACAACCAGAAACACTCAAATAGAGACAGTAAATCAACAACAGGCACAAAATGACCACAAAGAGATGTAAAACTGACATAGAAACACATGGTGCAGTTATAAAGAAGCACAAAAGGACCAAAATGAGACAGAAAATGAGTTAGAAAGGAGATAAAAATATGAATTCTCACAAAGAAACAGGAAATGACCAAAAATGTGACACAAAGAGATAAAATCAGCAATAAATCGATGCAAAATGGACAGAAAAACACATAATATGGCTACAATGATATGGAAAAGGACCAAAATATGACACAAAATGACTGTAAGAGACAGAGAAGGGCTAAAAAGAGAAGAAAAATCATGAAAATGTGACACAACATTAACAAAATGAGGCACAAAATGACCATAAAGAGATGAAAAATGACTAAAATAAGATAAAAAATGATGGCAATGTGACTCAAAATAACCACAGAGAGACAAAGAAAGGCTATAAAAAGATGTAAAATGATCAAAATAAGGCATAAAATGACTCAAATGTGACACAAAATTACTTTTAAGGAACAGATAAAAGCTAAAAATAGATGCATAATTACTAAAATAGCACATAAATAGCTAGGAGCACCCACAAAGAGACACAAAATTAACACAAAAAGGTGCAAAATGGACAGTAAAAGATAGAACATCTACAAGGAGATACAAAATGACCAAAATAAGATAAAAAATGATGGAAATGTGACGCAAAATGCCCTCAAAGAGACACAGAAAAGCTGTAAAAAGATGTAAAATGATCAAACTAAGGCATAAAATGACTCGAATGTGACATTAAATTACCTTTAAGACACAGAGAAAGGCTAAAAATGGACTCATGATGATCAAAATGTGGTAGAAAATAACCAGAAACACCCACTAAGAGACACAAAATTTACAATATGATGCACAAAATGACCACAGATAGGTGCAGAATGGACCTTAAAATGATCAATAAATCACGTCTGTCCAGATACTTTTGGCCATAAATGTGCTTTGTGTGCGTGTGTGTGTGTGTGTGTGTGTGTGTGCGTGTGCGTGTGCGTGTGCGCGTGTGCGCGTGTGCGCGTGTGCGTGTGTGCGTGTGTGCGTGTGTGCGTGTGTGCGTGTGTGCGTGTGTGCGTGTGTGTGTGTGTGTGTGTGTGTTAAGCTCTTGGCGTTCTTCCTTCAGAGCCTTTTTCCGTCTCTTGGCCTTCATCCTCGTCGGTTTATTTTCTGCATCTTCTTCATCTCCGTCAGACTTCAGATCAGACCAGACGTCAGACAGCATGATGTAACTCAGAGACAACAACACGCCAGAAAACACACTCTGAAAACACACTCTGAAAACACACTCTGAAAACACACTGAAAACTCCGCATCACGAGGAAAAGTCCTGCATTTCAAGTCCTGCTCCTATAAAACTACACAGTTAGCATGCAGAAACACACTGCAGCTACTAAGACGTGTAAAATGTGATGATATACAACCACAAAGAGATGAGAAAGGACCAAAATAAGACATAAAATTAGCAAAAATTAACAATATAAAGCACAAAATGACTAAAATGTAACAATATAAAGCACAAAATGACTAAAATGTAACAATATAAAGCACAAAATGACCAAAATTTAACTATATAAACCACAAAATGAGCAAAATTGAACTATATAAAGCACAAAATGACCAAAATATAACAATATACAGCACAAAATGAGCACAAAGAGACAGAAGAGATGCTGAAAGATTAAAATACAACACAAAAGCCCCAAAAAGGGGCAAAAAACAAACATTAACTCTCACAAATGGACAGAAAATTACCAAAATGTGACTCAAAATTACCACAAAATGACACAGAAAAGCTGCAAACAAGATGCAAAATGTCCAGAAAATGACCAAACAGCGATACAAACAGAGGCAAAGTGCCAAAATGTGACTCAAAATGATTGCAAAGAGACAAAAAATTACCAAAATATGACTCGAAAGGACCACAAAGAGACAAAATGACCACAGAGACATGCAAAATGGACACAGAAAAGCAACTGAAGGACGGAAAAAGGCCAAATGTGACTTAAAAATACTACAAAATGACCAGAAGGAGATGCAGAAAGGCTGTAAACAACATGTAAAATGGCCAAAATGTGAAAAAAACTGACCAATCAGCGATGCAAACAGAGGAAAAATGACCAAAATAAGGCAGAAAATGACCACAAAGAGACAAAATGAACACAGAGACATGCAAAATTAACATAGAAAAGCTATAAAAGGAGGGAAAATGACCAAATGTGGCTCAAAATGACTAGAAAGAGATGCAGAAAGGCTGTAAACAAGATGCAAAATGTCCAAAATGTGGTTGAAAATGACCCAACAGTGATGGAAAGAGAGACAAAATGACCAAAATAAGGCACGAAAAGATCACAATATGACACAGAAAGGCTGTAAACAAGATGCAAAATGTCCAAAATGTGGTAGAAAATGACCAAACAATGACCAGAATGTGACTCAAAATGACCACAGAAAGACAAAATGGACACAGAAAGGCTTCAAAGGGAGGGAAAATGACCAAATGTGACAGAACATTATTATAAAATGATACATAAAGGCTGCAAAAGTATGCAAAATGAACAAAATGTGACTCAAAATGACCACAGAGACATACAAAATGGACATAGAAAGGCTACAAAAGGAGGGAAAAGTGACCAAATGTGACAGAAAATGACCACAAAGTGATACATAAAGGCTGCAAAAATATGAAAAATGACCAAAATGTGACTCAAGATTACCACAAAAAGATGCAAAATGGCCAAAACAAGGAACCAAATGGTTGCAAAGCGGCCGAACACCTAAAAATAGATGCAAAGTAACAAAACAAGCCCAAAGAGAACCAAAACAACAAAGACGAGAAACAAAATGCAAAAAAACAACTGAAAAAGACACAGAAAGACCAAAAAGAGATAAAACGACCACAGAGACGTGCAAAATAGATACACAAAAGCTATAAAAGGAGGGAAAAAGACCAAATGTGACAGAAAATTACCACAAAATGACACAGAAAGGCTGCAAAAATATACAAAATGTGACAGAAAATGACCAGGAGACACAAAAGGACAAAAATAAGACACAAAATTACCAACATTTTCACAAAAAATGTAACAATATAAAGCTGAAAATGAGCACAAAGAGACAGAGGAGATTCTGAAAGAATAAAATAAGACATGAAATCCCCAAAAATGACAAAAAACAACCACAAATAGACAGAAAATGACCAAAGCTTAAAAATAGATGCAAAATGTGACTCAAAATGACCACAGAGTCCTGCATTTAAAGTCCTGCTCAAATAAAGCATCAGCAGCAACAAGCACTTCTAAATAAAAACACAGATTCTGCAGTAAAATGTGACATCATTATTATAGTTATTATTATTATTATTATTATTATTAGATTGATCCAGATACAACAAACAGCATTTTCCTGCTGCTGGAGGTGGACATCATGTCTTTAAATCCAGTTTCATCCATTGATTGAAGGATCAGAGGCTGCAGATCAATCTGAGGCTCAAACTGCAGAAAAACAAACGCCTGCAACACACACTTACATAGTTTTATTAGAGCATTTTCCATAGTTTTCTCTAATATTTTATTTTGTTGGGAAATTCTGCTTCATATTTAAATACAGCCACATTTGGAGGGAAAGTTACTGAAGTAAAAACAAACTCCAGATAGAAGTTTTGTGTAAATCATCACATGGGAAAATGGTTGGAAACAGCAGATTCAATTTAATAACATTAAATAAAAATAAAATAAATAAAAAATAATAATAAATTATTTCTAATAATACTAATTCCAATAATAATAATAATAATAATAATAATAATAATAATAATAATAATAATAATAATAATAATAATAATAATAATAATAAATGTGTAATATCTAAAAAGTTAAAATTTTAAAAATAACATTATTAAATAAATAATAAAACCTCCTAAAGAATAAATATGTTACTGTCTGAATTTTAGTGTGCTTTTATTTCAGGTATAAAGCTGCATAAGATGAAAATACTCAAATAAAGTGCATTGCTTTAGTAAATATAGTTGATTATTAATAGTTTTTGTGTAATTAATAGTTAATGTGTAAATTCTGTACAATACGGCTTCTCAAAACATCACAACATCAAGACTAACAAGATTAAACATATTAAAGATGAAGTAGGTGTGGAAAAATATCATATGCACGAGGTAGAAATAAAATATGGGAGTAGATCTTTGATATATTTTTTTAAAAATTTGAATCAGTTTTTGTTTGGAAATAGGCTGCGCAAAAGCAGAGCTATTTTCCATTTATTATTATTATTATTATTATTATTATTATTATTATTATTATTATTATTATTGTTGTTGTTGTTGTTGTTGTTGTTGTTGTTGTTGTTGTTATTAACGCCAGTTGTGCTTCTGATTTGATTTTGTTTATTTATTTATATTTTATTTCTCATCTTTCCATGTCCTTCTTCCATAGTGACCTGAATTTCTTTTATTTTTTTCTTTGCTCACTTTTAAACTTTCACTATTTTATATTTGACTAAAATCAAAATAACCATTATAAAATTATTATTGTTTTTAGAGCATTTGCAATTATGTTTACAGTAAATAATAACAACAGTAAATATAAAAAATAGGTCATTCTTATGGCATACATTTTAAACTACAGAGCTATGATTCTCAAAGAACACATTCATTATTTTTTTTTCCAGTTATTCTATTTTTTTTCTTGTAGTTATATTTATTTGGTGGGTGTTTCAGTCTTTTAAAGTGACCTTCGCACACGTGCCGCCAAGCTTCCCCCGTGTCCGCCTCTATCCCAGTTTGAATTAAAGCCAACACGCGATTGGTTCATCTTTTCACATGCTGGATAAAAGGCGATACGGGATTGGTCAGTTGTCCTCTCCGTCTTTCACAAGAAGAAGGCGGGACAGAGCCGAGCCCATCATGGGCGGCCTCTACTATTGGTCAGTAGTAAAAATGACGTCTCTGTTCTCGGCGGGCGCACTGTGCAGCCAATGACGTGGTGTATTCCTGGAAGGGGCGGGGTCTCCTGACATTCTTTAGAAGCCGGCCGGCGTTTTCTCACCGGCATTTCAGTATTATCCCGTGAAGAGGCGACGCCGCCGTGTGCTATTTATTTATTTATTCTAGTTTCTTTTTTTAATTCATCATGCTCGGTCTGTGCCTTTACGTCCCCGTGTCCAACTCGGACCCGGTCGAAGTGGAATATTTCGAGTCTAACGGCCTTCCGTCGGAGCTCAAGTCGCTCTTTAACAAACTGAGCGTGTTCCTGCCGTCCCAGGAGTTTTCAAGCTACCAAAGATGGAGAAAGGTGAGCAAAAATCACCGGAACTTAACTGTTTCTAGCTTTATGTGTCACACTACAACCTACTTAGCGACTACAGTCACCTACTTATTTAGATACAATTAGTTTGCCTCAGTAAATCCTTTCTTTCCGGGCGCCGGAAAAGGATTAGCATTAGCTCGTAGAAAGCCTTACGGGTAGGCCGCAAAACTGAGCGGGTTCTGGAAAAGTCGCGGCGAGAGTTTAATTTTTAGATTTTTCTATACTTATTCTTTGCTATAATTGTACATACGATGTCGATTTAACATCCACTGCTTTGTGAAGTTATTACCAGTCGTTCACTTGTAAAAAATATGATTTTTTTGAAAACTTGAATGAACCCAGTCGTCTGTCATTCATTTCACATGGAAATCCCACCCGAAGAAGGAATGCATGCTTCTCCAGGGGAATTTTAAAGTGGCTGCATCGGCTTTTTTCATGCACAAGCAACCATATCCTCAATCAAAATTCATATGTAGGATTTTCACCACGAAGTCCAACTTGCAGATGCACAAAATGTGTTTTAAACTAATTTAATATGCATAGATTGAATATTTTTTTCTTTAATAGCACATTAATTTGGCCTCAAACTGTGTCTTAAACCGTAAATTTGGCCTCTAGAAGGCTATTTAAATATGCAAGTCACTCTAAAGTGCCCTGGGATGACTTATGTAGTGAATTGACACATGATAATTGAAATTTAAATGAAGACAAATGAATAAATAGTGTGCAGTTTTCTTTCAAACTTGTGTGCAGTTGAGCTACTGTGGCTACTTCTGTTAACTTTAAACTTTTATCTTTTCATTTAATCAATTTATGAGATATATTTGTAGTGTTTCATTTGCATGGAGTGCTTCTTTGCATTGTTTTCCCCACAACATGGTGACAATAAAGGCGTTGTCTTCTAATTTACAATTGAATGCACATTCCTGAAATCTGACAAATAACAAGCTTAACTTTTGTTCTGAATGATTGCGTCACCTGGACTGTGACTCATCTGTAATCAGATGGACAATGACCTGCTACCGACGTGTCTGATTATTCATTTCTGTCCCTCAGTGTGAGATTTATCAGTGAAAATGATTTGTTCATGTTGGTGTGAAGCCTTCAGGTTGCTTCCTGGACAAGCCAAAGCGCCTAATTTGCTGTGAGAAGATCAGCTGCACTGGTTTATGTCTTTGTTTATGTTGCTTCAGTCTTTTAGGAAAAGGGCAGCACAAGCCCCGACCTCGGTGTCCCTTCAGACAGGAATAGCAGAGTGTAAATTCCTGAAAGTGGTGGCTGGACATCCACATTGATGTGCAGGGAGTTTTAATGTGAGCTGCAGGGGAGAGCAGCAATGTTCCTGCAGAGTAGCGTTACACTGTGACCGTCACATGCCTTCGTCGTGGGCAGCAGGTCAGGTATCAGCGCTGGCCGGCAGGTTGGAGTTCAGCCAGTGTCCCCGGTCTGCTTTTAGCTCAGGAGGTTCAGGCCCAGACCGGATTATAAAACGTTTGGCGGGTCAAAAGACGTCGTGTGTCACTCAAGGAAGCCACCTTGGCTGCAGCTCGGCAAATGGGTCACGAGTGGTGTCCTCTGGGGTCTTTAAATACGAGCCGGGGGGCCACCTTGAAATCTCAAGTATCAAATTCAGAACTGGACTTTAGCTACCCTATTAGGCTAATCACTTGACAGACATTGGGTACATTTTGAACTGGCTGTACTTGTTTCATAAGCAACTGGATGTGTCGGTGCAGATGACACTTCTGCATGTTACAGCAGGATGTTATCGACACCTCAAACTGATGTTTCACACTGAAACTGTAATAAGTCACTGATTTAGCCTCAGTGAAGTGAAGTTCTAACTCCCCCAGTAACCTTCATTACTGTAAATCTCCTCGGCCTTCTTATCTGATATGAAAGACTGAATATCTTGTCTCACTGGCTGCATTTTATTCCTTGCAGAAAACCTTACAATAAACCACCCCAAATTAATTATTATTATTATTATTATTATTATTATTATTATTATTAATAATAATAATAATAATAAGAAGAAGAAGAAGAAGAAGAAAGAAAATTAATAAATTAAACTGAAAGAGTAAACAATAAACAAAAATAATTCTAATTAACAATAATAAAAGAAAAAGAAGAGAAAATTTATAAATTACGAAAACTCTGAGTAAACAATAAACAAGAAAATGATAATTCAAATTAATAATAATAAAGAAAGGAAGGAGAAAATTTAAAATAAAAAACCCTCAGTGTTTTTTTAATTTATTAAATTAAAATATTGTTTTGCAGGCCTAATTTGCCATGCAGGATAATGAAAACTGAACTGAACCATTTTTAAAATTAGAATTCTTAATGTATTACAATGAATGCGTTTTTGTTTTGTTTTTTTTGTTTTTTTGAAACTTTGAACAATAAAAACAAAAAATACTTAAACTCTTTGTTTTCATCATATTTTCAGGATGTAGTTTTTGTAGGTTTGGAAATAAGCAATGCAAAAACAGAGCTGTTTTCCTATTATTATTTTTATTATTATTAATGCTAGTTAGGGTTTTGAGTTTGTTTTATTTCTTTGCATTTTATATCATCTTTCCATGTCCTTACCCCATGGTGACCTGAATTTATTGAATCTTTTTGTTTGCTCATTTTTAAACTTCGCTATTTCATATTTCGTCAGACTGATTTTTCAGACTGAAACTGTGTCAAAACTGCACCAAGTCACTGGTTTGTCCTGGATAAAATGTACTTCTAACTACCTAATCTCCCCTGCTTTCTTATCTGATGTGAAACACTGCATATCTTGTCTGACTGGCTGCTTTTCATTCCTTGCAGAAAACCTTAAAAAGGGAAGAAAACGACTCTGACGGCCAGCTGGACTTCGAGGAGTTCGTTCACTATCTACAAGACTATGAGAAAGACCTGAAACTAGTGGTGAAGAGTCTCGACAAGAAGAATGCCGGTAGGAAACCGCGGCCTCGTGGTTTTTGCTTTGGTTTCACTTTGTGTCATCAGTGCAGCTGCAGTGTGAGAAATGTCCTCAAAACAAATGTGTTTTTTGTTTCCTTTTAAGGACGCGTCGATCCCAAAGAGTTCATCCAATCCCTTCGTGACCTCGGCGTGCATATCTCCCAGCAGCACGCCGAAAAAGCCCTGAAGAGGTAATTTAATTCATCCGTTTAATCCACTGGAATCTTGGATGTTTTTGTTTTTATAGGATTAAATATCTCACTTTTTTCCTTCTCTAAAGCATGGATAAGAATGGAATGATAACAATCAGCAGCAAAGACTGGAGCGACTACCCCATGGTGGAAAAGACCGAGAACATTCCCGAGATCATCCTGTACTGGAAACACTCCACGGTTAGTCCTTTTGTTCTGCACCGAAACCATAAATTCTGCCCAAAAGGGAAGTAATGTGGCTCGAACAGAGGAGCTCTTTCACTGTCAGAACCCAAGCAGGGAGATGAGGGGAAAAACACTCTTCTGTAACTTTTTTCATGCCCTATTTCAGGTGTGATAACTGTCCTGCTACGTCTGATAACGGTATCGCTCGGGGTGTTATTGCGCCTCGCTGCTGCCGCCTGGAATAAACGGGTCAGTTTGGAGTTGTGCGTCAGAAATTAAGCCCTATTAGGCCATGAAAGGAACTGGGTCCATTCATGGCAGGATTAAACTGGAGGGATTTACAGGCTGTTATGTAAAAGAGAGCAGCGGTCGGTCAGTCAGCCGCAGCAGGTGGACGTTAAAGGAATGTAGTACAGCTCCCACAGGATGAGTTTTATCTTACAAATATTTCCTGAGCAGGTGAAACGGGGTCGAGATTAGGGCTGAAGTTACTGCTTCTTCCCTGAAGGCCGAAGCGAATACTCGGATTAGATTAATGATGAAACCTAAACTGTTGGATCATTTCAAAAAGTCAGCTCTGCGGAAACGGGGTCGATGTCCAGGGTGCAGCCTGGCGAGCAGATATCATGAGGACGCCCTGCAATTAGAACGGGGCAATAAATGAACCGTTTCATTGACTCAGAGTTGTGCAATGATGATTCAAGAAGTAAAACATTTAGAAATGTTTGTCAGCTGCACTGAAATAGCCCTTTTTATGCTACAAAGTCTGAATTTCTGTCTTGTAATGTAGAAACTGAGACTAAAGTTAAAGAGGACAAGCGTTGATGCCGATCGTTACCTTCAACCGGATCTGATTATCCCGCTGTAATCAATTAAATCTCGACCTAGACTGAAAACGGAGCCGGTGTCTGCTGACCGTCACCCAGCTCGACCTTTCTGCTTTAAGCTTAACCCGCCGTCACACAAGACGGATGTCCAGAAGAGTCCACATGCGACGCTGACACTTTACTGACCAGCTGGATGTTTGGTTAAGAATAGAATCCTAGAGAACAGATGAAGAGGCATAAACAAAACGATAAATAGCATGCCCTTATTTAATGCTGAAAAGATTTACGTTACAGTTCAAAAGTTTGGAGTCACCCAGACATTTTCATGTTTGCCATGAAAAGTCACACTTTCATTCGAGTGCTAAGGAAAAGAAGCTCTGTCTCCATGAAGAAAAAAGTCATTTTGAGGAAACGGCCTTTAAAAATACAGGTTTTTAAAGTGCAAAAGTAGTTATTTGTCTGGAAACTCTTCAAATCGTGATTTATGTTGAAGTTGAGGTTGCAGCTAATGTGATTTTTATTTTATGCATTTATTTATTTATGATTAATCAGATTTTTCTTTTTAGATTTTTGATGTCGTGAAAACCTCAAACTAGCTAATATTTATGCTGTTTACTTAGTTTCTGAGCATTTTTGTGGCTTTATAGAGTCCAAAACAAGAGTGTGGAAAATCTATTTTTGGATTCATCTGATTTTTATTTATTTATTTTTTTTATATATTTTGGATGCCATATGAAAACCTCAAATTATACTTTTTTTTTTTTTAAAGGGGGAATTTTGGATATTTCCCTTTTCTGATTGCATTAATCAGAAAAAAAGTCAACCACTAGTAAAAAAAAAATCAATCTTGGGCACATTTTTACGACTAAAATATTCTGTAAATGAGGTTATGATTAAAATATTAACGAGCACCTCTGGAAAATCTCTTAAAAAATAGACGCGAATAAAACTATGAAGTTTGTAGATGCTGCTAAAGTGGAGATCATGAAGAAACCACTTATTTTGAGGAAATTGCATTTAAAAATATGGATTATATTTAAAACTGCACAAGCTAATTGATTAAAAAGTAGCAAAATAAATGCAAAAAATGTGTTTTTTGGGTGTTTTGTCTCCATTGGACTGAAAGAAATCCATTAAAATCATAAAAATCTTGGCATCTCATCTTATTAATTGTATCAATTTGACCTTTTATATTACCATCATTAAAATCAGAGCAAGAATATTAATCTTTTGAGTACAAATAGTCAAATTAACAAGGTAAAATGAACTTTAAATGTTACGAGTAGTAAAATAAATGTGTTTTCTGTAACTTCTTCCTGTGAGTTGAGTAGATTTTTGTGTCTAATGGTTTCTCTTTGTGGCAGATATTCGATGTGGGTGAGAACCTGATGGTACCGGATGAGTTCACCATGGAGGAGAAGCTGACTGGTATGTGGTGGAGGCATCTGGTTGCTGGTGGAGGAGCTGGAGCTGTTTCCAGAACCTGCACCGCCCCGCTGGACCGACTCAAAGTCATGATGCAGGTCAGAAAACCAAACCAAACCTCGATGAAACCGCTGCTCAGCCGGGGTGGGAATTATGTAAAGAATCTGCATTTTTAAGCTGTTTTTTTTTTTTTGTGTGTGTGTGTGTTGTGGGAACCAGAGCATGTGTTGTGGAAACTCATATGTTCTCAGTCAGGTGTTTTCTTGGACACTGAGGGGTGAAATCAGAGCAAGATTGAGTTTTTTTTGTAACTGTGGGTGACACAAGAGAGGAGAACGTTACCCAAGAGTTGCTTAAGAGTCGTAAAAAAAGTTAACGTTTAAAAACCGGTGTGTCAGAACTGGAGGCCGGAGTCCAGCAACCGTTCTGACAGTCGGCCAATCACAGCTCACGGTCGGCCGTCACACCCTCACCGCCCGGCATTCGTCAACGGGATGAAGGTCTACCTGTGATCACAATCGGGATCTGTGTCAACGGCCCTGATGTGCGTCAGTCGTCATCGACTTTCAGCCCCATCAATTAGCAACTACACTTATTTTCCTAGCAATTAATTAAACAGACCTGACCCAGTTGGATGCGATATAGTACCAAAAATAACCAGTTATCCCAGTTCCTGGTCACCCAGATAATTTCACACTTTTATCCATGTGCTAACATAACTACACAAGTGTTTTCTAATCATCAATGAGCCTTTCAACACCATTAGCTAACACAATGTAGCATTAGAACACAGGAGTGATGGTTGCTGGAAATGTTCCTCTGTACCTCTATGGAGATATTCCATTAAAAATCAGCTGTTTCCTGCTAGAATAGTCATTTACCACATTAACAATGTCTAGACTGGATTTATCATTCATTTCATGTTATCTTCACTGAAAATAAACTGCTTTTCTTTCAAAAATACGGACGTTTCTAACTTTTGAAGGGTAGTTTAAGTCTCCACGTTGCCTTATTGTAAATTTTTTGTGTGTGTGTTTTTCTTTCTTTGCCAGGTTTATGGCTCCAGAACCAACAACATGTGCATCATGACCGGGATGATGCAGATGATCAAAGAAGGCGGCATGAGGTCGCTGTGGAGAGGGAACGGCATCAACGTCATCAAAATCGCCCCCGAGTCGGCCCTCAAGTTCATGGCTTACGAGCAGGTAGGACTCCTCGCAGTGTTTTAGAAACAAACCGCCTCGTTCTCGATGTCATTCTGACTTAATTCTCCTTTAATCCTCCAGATCAAGCGTCTAATCGGCAGTGATAAGGAGACTCTGAGCATCTTGGAGCGATTCATTGCTGGATCTTTGGCCGGCGTTATCGCCCAGAGCACCATCTACCCCATGGAGGTGATTATCGCTTTAACTGGATCCGCTCCTCATCAGACGGCGTAAGGAATCCTGTTTTTAACTCGCTATCTTTACCCAACCAGGTGCTGAAAACCCGCCTGGCTCTCAGGAGGACCGGTCAGTACGCCGGCATCTCGGACTGCGCCAAGCAGATCTTCAGAAGGGAAGGACTGGGAGCGTTTTATAAAGGTTACATCCCGAACATGCTGGGAATCATCCCCTACGCCGGCATCGACCTGGCCGTGTACGAGGTGAGCACCAAAAAAAACCCTCCTTTTTGTCCTTTTTAAACAAACACACACATCACGATTACTTGAATAAGACACATAGTGTTGCACGTTTTTGGAAATGTTTTGTTTAACCCTCGTGTCATCCTGCGGGTCAAAATCGAGTTTGAAAATGTGGAAGTAAAAAAATATATCTTCAGTTAAACTTCTGATGTCCACATTTTCAACATTTTTGGACATTTTTGTACATTTTTTGGTGGAAAAAAGAAATATTAAAAATGTTTCTTAACCCTCCTGTTGTCCTCATTTACGGACACCAAAAAATATTGTTTCCTTGTCGGAAAAAAATTTAAAAATTCAGCAAAAAAATTCCCCAAATTTCAGAAAATTTGTAAAACCTTCAGGAAGAAAATTCCAATAATTCCTTAAAAGTTTCCCTTAAAAGTATTTTTTTTTTAATCCCCCGAATTTGGGCAGAAAATTCTTGTAAATATTTTTTAAAAAATAGTAAAAATCTTCAAAAAAAAAATCCTAAAAATATCTACAGTGATTACATATATATCAGTAAAACTTCTATTTTCTTTAAGAACATTCAGAAAAAAATCTACCAAAATCCAGCGAAATTCACAAAAATGTTGAAAATGTGGACATCAGAAGTTTCACTGTGAAAATAGATTTTTTTTTTTTTCTTCCCACATGTTCGAACTTTAAACCGGGTCAGTTTGACCCACAGGACGACACGAGGGTTAAAGACTTTATTAAATCAGAGTGTAGTTGTCGTTTTCTGACCTGTCGTCGTGTTTTTCTGCGTCCAGACTCTGAAGAACTCGTACCTGCAGCAGTTCGGCACCAACAGCTCCGACCCCGGCGTCTTGGTCCTGCTGGCCTGTGGCACCGTCTCCAGCACCTGTGGTCAGCTGGCCAGTTACCCGCTGGCTCTGGTCCGGACCCGCATGCAGGCTCAAGGTGAGGATGGATGCTTGATACGTTAATACTATAAAAGGCTTTGAGATTATCCCACAAACAACGCATTAAAAGCCACTTTATGGGCACAAACTGACCTGAAATATTCAACTAATATCAAATAGAGCCACAATTATTGACTGTTTGAATTGGTTTGACGATTTTTTTAAAGGAAAAAGTCTAATTGAAGCTTCTTAAATTAGAATTTTTGCTGTTACAGCACAATCTTGGGCTTAAGAAAACACAGATTTATGTTTTTTAACATTTTTTGACACTTTAAAGATCAAACTACTAATCAGTTAATCTGGCAAATAATCATTAGCTGCAGCTCTAATGAGCAAAAATTATGTTTATTGTCTGAAAAACCTTCAAATTCTAAATATGTTTAACTTAAAGCTGCAGCTAATATTTTTATTGAATGATCTGAATAATTGTGTTATTAATGGGCTAATTATTGTCTCTTTTGGCCATGTGAAAACATCAAACTAGCTCATTTTTGTTGTTTTTGTTCGATGGATTATAAATTTATATATTTGCACATATGCTAAAGTGCTAACAGGCTTGTTTTTGCTCATTTTTGTGGCTTTAAAGAGTCCCAAACAAGATTAAAAATCAGTTATTTGTCTGGAAAGTCTCTTTTTATTAATCTAAATGTTTGGGTTTTTTTTTATTTTGGATGCCATATAAAAACCTCAAACTAGCCTATATTTGTTGTCAAATTATGAATCGGCATCAACATATTTGCAGAGAATGTAATGATTGTGAGTGTAATTCTTGTGTTTCTTCTTGTGGTCTCTGCAGCAGCGATGGAGGGTTCCCAGCAGCAGGTGTCCATGAGCGCTTTGTTCAGACAGATCCTCCAGACCGAGGGTCCTACGGGTCTCTACCGGGGCCTCGCTCCAAACTTCCTGAAGGTGATCCCGGCCGTCAGCATCAGCTACGTGGTGTACGAACACCTGAAGACCCAGCTGGGGGTGACGTCGCGCTGAACGCCTCCCCCCTCACCCCTCCACCCATCAGGGCTCCGCTAGGAATCCCGGGACCCTCCGGAGGTTCAGGAGCCGCCTCATTCTGTGAATGTCAGCCGACGAAAGACGAGAAAGGCCGAAGAGGAGGAAGTAGTGGACTCTGTGAGCTCACCATCGCTGCTATTTATGTTTTTAGAGGGAGCTGAGGAATGTGAATCACGGACCAAATGTTTTCGGTTTGTTTTTTTTCTGCTCTTCTCGTGGTTTTGTTTGGTCGGTTTCGCTGCTGCTGGGAGAAGAGTAACCGGGCAGATTTAGCATTAATAATAATGAGAATAAGCTCCTGCCTTGAAGTGATTGTTTCCCCACTCATGAGAGGGTTTTTGCACTGGAGTTTGATTTCTCTCCACAACTTCCCCGTCCTGAATGAATGAATGAGTATTTATTCCCACCCGTCCTGTATTTATTTATCGTTTTTCTTTGAGAGGACGTGCAGGTTTGATTCACATGTGAAGAGCCAAAAAGAAATTGAGGGTGGGAATGGATGGACGCCAGAAAACAGCCTTAAGATGTACGAGACACTAAACGTCTGGTGTTGTGGACGCGGGTCGGTTTAGGATCGACGTTCTTGTTTCTTTTTTAAATGTTCACCTCAGGTTTAAGGGAGAGATTCTAGTTTAATTCACTGAAGTGTTGGAAAGCAAAGGGCTTCTGAGGAGGAGATGGGCGACACGATGCACTTTAATCAAAGCTCCGAGGAATCACTGTCGTATCATCACAGGGTTAAATTCTTTTCTAAAGAATTTTAGTAACGTTTTAATGGACCATTTTCATGCAAATAAATGCAAAGTTCTTGTACGAGATGAGCTCTGGTTTTGTTTTTCTTTCAAAAGATTCTCACTTCAACCACAAAGAAGTCTCATTTTGTAACATACACACAATTTCAGCACAATTTTATTGACATGACTGTCAAAGATTTATTAAAAAAAAGGGGGATTTTAGATATTTTCTTTTTTGCATTAATCTGACAACAAACTGTCAACCACAAGTAAACAAAATCAATCTGTGGCACGTTTTGTGAGTAAAATGTTCTATGAATGAGGTTATGATTTATATGTTAACAAGCACCTCAGGAAAATGACACGGAGACAAAAATGATAAAAGCAAAAAACAAAAACAATAGACGAACGCAAGCAAGACAAAAACACAATGACACAAACGGTACACAACAATGGAATAAAGCCAAACACAAAGGGACAAAAGCAAGACAAACCGGGAGCAAGACAAAAAGGAAAAACGAAAAAACAACAAAATATTACAAACACGAGATGCAAAATGACAAAAATGAGAAAACAAAAAAGATATAAAATTAGACAAATGACAAACGAGACAAAAAATGACAAAAGCAAGAAACAAAACGACAAAAAATGGACAAACGACACAAGTGAGACAACAAAAAAAACTACAAAAAAGATGCACAAAACAGCGAATAAAGCAAAACACAAAATGACAAAAGTCAGAATTCCTGCTAACTCAGGACATGAAAGTGTTAAAATCTGAGTCATTCTGAAGATAATTGTGGTTTTTGATGTTTTTTTTTTTTTTCATGTGACTGAAACGGGAACAGAATTGGCTCCGGGGGTTTCTCTCATGTAATGTTTTCTTCATTTCAGTTACACTTTGTTGGAGGCTGGTTAAAAGTTCATCCCATGTTTTGAACACAGTTCCACAAAAAAAAACCTGTGGAGTTAATTCACATCATAATGCGATAATATCACACAGACTGGTGCATGTTTCTCACTTTTATTTTTTGGTAAAAAATAAACCAGATGAGCTGCTTTTTATTTGTTTGTCTTGAGTTTTTAACCCTCCTGTTGTCCTCATTTATGCCCACCAAAAAATATTGTTTCCTTGTCTGAAAAAATCTGCCAAAAAAATTCCCCAAATTTCTGAAAATTTGCAAAACCTCCAGGAAGAAAATTCCAATAACTCCTTACAAATTTTTTTTTAAATCCCCCAAATTTGGCAAGAAAATTCTTGTAAATATTTTCAAAAAATGAGTAAAAATCTTCCAAAAAAAATCCTAAAAATATCTAAAGTGTTTCCATTTATATCAGTAAAACTTCTAATATTTTCTTTAAGAACATTCATATAAAAATCAACCAAAATCCAGCGGATCTCTCTGGATTTTGGTTGATTTTTATGTGAATGTTCTTAAGAAACATTTTTAACATTTCTTTTTTTCCACCAAAAAATGTTTAAAAATTTCCCCCAAAATGTTGAAAATGTGGACATCAGAAGTTTCACTGTGAAATTTTTTTTCTTCCACATTTTCAAACTTTAAAACGGGTCAATTTTGACCCACAGGACGACATGAGGGATAAATATTGCTCTTTAACTCCTGTTTGGATATTTTCAAATATGACTATGTGGAGACTTAGACATTTAGAAACTTGTAAGCTGTTCTCTAATTTTGATTTCCAGTATAAAGTGCATTTTTACAAAATAAAGGGGAAGCCCTGCATGAGTTGCATGACACAGTTGTATAAAGCTGCATATGTTGGGATTCACATGAACAATGAGTCACCAGAGTTCAACCAGCAGCAGCTCAGGGCCTCTGAGGCGCCTTAAGGTTTCTACTTTTTTATCTTTTTGTACAAGATAAGAGGCTAAACCTGTGCATTCATCATAGAAAAACCTTAATTTATCACTCTACGGGGACCATTTCGCATAAAAATGAAGAAAATGTGCATATAAATACATGCAAAATCTACAAAACTGCACATTTTTACAGGGTTGAGTTTAAATTTTCTGTATGTTTTGCACAGAAGTTGGCCTCTTATCCTGAACCAGAATATATATGTTTATTTACTTATTTTGAACCTGATCCTTTAATGGTGCTTTAATCCCCTCCATGTATACCATAAACAGCAGGATTTACACGTTACATAATAGATTTACAACAGTTCTACTGTACCCAGAGCTGTTCTGATGTCAGTGGATTAAATACGTCTACAAATAAAACCTAATGAACTCCAGAAAATGTGGTTTAAGTTCAAATGTTTTACAGAAGTTAAGTTAATCAGTCGTTAGTCTGGAACTTCTAGCAGTTCTCTGTTAATCAGCTGTTTCCTAGAAGCTTCAGAAACCTTCTAGAAACTCTCCTGTGTCTGGGTGGAGGAAGATAAATGGCAGATTAAAGTCAGTGTACCGACACAGAACACACACAAACAGCTGGTTTAGTGTGTCACAGGAACAAAAGACTTTTTACTGAGTGGATTTTTTCCTGGAAACTATTTGATGATGATATAAAGTTCATAAAGTCACATTTACTGGCTTCAACATTAAAGTAATAAACAGATAAATGCTTCAGTAATTATAATCTTACAGTATAATATAGGTTTCTATAAAATGTGCCATTCTGCATAGTGAGAACTTTAACTTTGTGTATTTAAAGTGTACTTAACTTTAATTTTAACATCAGAATTTGTATTAATTTTATTACCTGTGACAACTGATAGTTAACGGCTAAACTAGTAAAAACTTTAAACTGGACGTTTTATTAGTAAAAGATTACTTAAAAAAAATACTAAATAGTGTTGATATTTAACATTAGTTGATGTAAAATGAATCCTATTATAGTATTATTCATAATATACTATAATATAACATTATATAATATAACATAACATAACATCATAATACATAATATAATAAATATAATAAAATATAATATAATATAATATAATATAATATAATATAATATAATGTAATGTAATGTAATGTAATGTAATGTAATATAATATAATATAATATAATATAATATAATATAATATAATATAATATAATATAATATAAATCGCTTTTTTCCCATTACGGTCAAATCGCTTTAGTTTGTCCCACCAGGGTGCCGTACCAAAACAAGGAAGTTGCGACAATAGGATGGACTTTTTAAAAATATACGTTACAAACACAAATAAAACGCGTATTTATAACTATGACTAGCGTCACACTCTGCTAGTAAACTTTCGATAGTAATATTAACGTCCAAGAACAGTTTGGAGATACTGTCTAAATGTATTTATTTCGTTTTTTGTGAAGCTAACCCCATTAGCTAGGCAGCTAGCTAGCTCCTTAACATCGGAGCTAATGAGGAGCTAATGAGAGATTTTGTTGTTAAAATGGTTCAGAACATGTTCCGGACCGGTTTCCTGGTTCGGGCCTCACACACCCTGCTGACCTGGATCGTAACCGTGGTTCTGTTTCTACATGACACCGGTGAGTTCATTAAACTGGGGCAAATTAGCCTGCTAGCTGCTGGAGGGAGGCTAGTCAGAGGACACTTTAGAGCAGAGTTAAGGTACTCATGTATTCTGTTACTTCTTCTGAGTGCTTTCAGGCCGCTTTATGCTTCTAGTCCAACACATATCAGAGGGAAATATAGTGCTTTTTACTCAGTTAGTTTCATTTATTAGCTGCAGGTACAGGTTGTTTAGCAAATTCAGGTTTTTGGATGCAAAGTATATGAGGATCTGATGGAATATGAAGCTATATGTGGTGTAAACAAGTAGAGATCTACAATTTGACTAATAGAAAAATGATTAATTGATAATAAATCAAGGATGCTTTCATGGTTCCAGTGTGTGAAGTATCATTTTTGCTGCTTTTTCTTCCAAATTTGGATCTTTGGTTGCACAAAACAATGAAAATGTCATTTTTGAATCACTTTTTCTGATTTATTACACATTAAATTAATTAGGGAAAATAATCAGCAGGTTCATCAATAAAGGCAAATAATCTTTAGCCCTGCAAGTGATTGTTTTTATTTATTAAAGCTGATATTGCACCTCATTGCACTGTTGCACTTTGTACACTTTTTAAAATACTTGTTTTTTTTATATGCTTGTTTTTATAAAGCTGTTTCTTGTTGTCTGTTATACTGTGTCATTTTTTTAAAAAGTGCCAACAAAGTTTCATTATGGAAATGCAATGACAGTAAATAACCTTGAATCCTTGAATCTTATTGTCAAATAGTCTGCAGATTATTTCCTGGATTAATCAATTGGTTGTTTGGTTAATAATATGTCAGGAATTAGTGAGAAAACATTTATCGGTGTTTTCTATGTTTTGTTTTTTGTCTGCAACCTAAATACATTAAATTTTCTGTCATAGAGAAGGGATAAAAACACAAAATATTCAATTTTAGAAAATTCAGTCAGAGAATTTAGATTTTTTTTTCTCAAACAAGAGCCAAAGCAGCACAGAAATAAAAAACAAAATCAAAGCATCACCTGTGAAACATTCACAAGATCAATGATAAAAATTGAACTTAAACATGACTATAGCTGTAAATTTACTTTATTAGTTTTGTAGTTGATTAAACTGGCACTTAAAATGATGAAAAATGTTGATCAAAGCCTAAAATATTCACATTAAAGAATCTGCAGTCAGAGATTTTTTTTTCCTTTACAAGTTAATCAAACCAATCAATACACTCCACTACTACAGTAGAATCCCATTAATTCATAACAAAATTCCATGTACCATTTTTCTGTATCTGGCAGTGAGTGTTTTTACATCTAATTCTTTTAGTTTGACTAATAATAATATCTCGATCTGAACAGAGTTGTTTGTTGGTTTTAATGCTTTGTGTGCAGATCTGCGGAGATGTGAGGAGCGAGGAGAGCTGCTGCTGCCGGCTCTCTTCTTCCTGCTGGTCGTCCTGTCGGTGTTGTTGTACTTCACAGTTTCATTAATGGATCCGGGCTTCGTTCTCACGGACACCGTCAAGGTAAACTCACTGAACAACACACAGGTCACAAAGATAGAACACATACAGACGTCAGACACAAGAGTGGTAGAAGATGATGAAAAATTCCAGCAGTTTCTACATTTACACAACATGATCAGGGAATCTGCTGATCAGTGTAGGTTGGTTGGACAGTTAGCAGCTCCACACACCGGCTTTTGAAAGTTTCTGCTAGAAGAACACGATGGGAAGTGATCCCTCAGTTAAGGGGGAGGTCATAGACCTAAAGGTCATAGAGGTCGTTAATCCAGACGTCATTCTTCATCTCTTTCCTCATGTCTGGTCTTCTGAAGGTGGTTTTGTCTGTTCTGATGTTAGTGGTGGAGTTAAACCTAAACCAGAAATGGTCAGAAAATGATTGACGACATACCTGTGTGTCAGTACACGGACCGAAACGTGTCGTCTCATGTATCATGTAAAGTCCTTCAAAATAAAGGTCGCAGTGGCTGCAGTGTGTGTGTGTGTGTGTGTGTGTGTGTGTGTGTGTGTGTGTGTGTGTGTGTGTGTGTGTGTGTGTGTGTGTGTGTGTGTGTGCGTGCGTGCGTGCGTGCGTGCGTGCGTGCGTGCGTGCGTGCGTGCGTGTGTGATTTGTGTACACGTGTGACCCACATACGTCTTTGTGACGCAGGGAGTTCACGGTTCGAGTGAAGAGACGGAGTCCATGATTCCCGAGTCGTCGACCCCTCGACTACGACGCTGTGGATTCTGTCTGCTGCAGGTAAACCAGCTGCTGCTGCCTACAGCGTCTTCACACGCATGTGAATTCCGACACGTGTCCGTCATGAACACGTACGCCTGTGTGTCTGGCACGGGTTCTGTTTGCCGTCCGGCTCACATTGAATTTTCTATTTATTTTTCTCGGCGTGATCTTCTCCTGGTGTGTTTGTATTTTTATTACAGCTTGTGAAGGTATTTCTGCAGAGGCTGATGACAGTGATGAACTTTTGACAACCAGACGACACGTGCTGGAACATCTTGTCATCCTGTTGCAAAATGATTTGAATCAAGCCATCTAGAAACAAAAAATTCAAGTATTTCTAGATTCAGGATTCAAGAACTTTATTGTCATGTACACAAATGAAATAAAATAGAATATAATGAAAATAAAATAAACAAGAAAAGCACTCAGAGTGCAGTCCTTCTCCAAGGCTGCTCAGTCGTTGTATCATTTCCGACGGATGAAATCTTTAAACATTCATGGCAGAAATCACAGCACCATAGAATGTGTCCATTTAATGTAGATGTACTCACAAACACAATGACCTTGCGCTGAGTACAGGCGTGTGTTCTGCATGTGTACGTTATGTACAGATACTGAATCATGTGACCTAAATATGTAGCGGAATTAATGGACTCAGAAACACCCCCACAATTTAATCAATTGTTCCTTGGATCATTTCTGACAGATAAGTCCTGATAAGTCCTCAGTGGTGGATCTGTAGTAGGATCACAATCATGTGATCGTCAGCAGGCAGCTGATGTAGTGTTCACTTGTTGTCATGGTTACAGTGACTCCCGCTCTCTGGCAATGATACAGAAACCTTTAACAAATCCGTGGATCCAGACTATAAGCTGCATCACTGCCAGAATCTAATCACTTGGTCCTTGTGTCATTTCTGACCTTCACTGAAGATTTCATCCAAATCCATTAGTCTGTTTGTAAGTAATGTTGCAAACAGACAGGCAGACAAAGGTACGCTGATCATTATATAACTCCTCTGTTCCTTGGCGGAGTAATTATAACAGTTCAAATCTTAAAATATTAAGTTCACAGTCATGTCAGTGCAACAAAAGCGACATATTCCCACATTTTGGAGCCTTGAACTTGCAGAAGTTCTATTTTTTATTGATGTGATGACAAAAGTAGTGGCAGATCAAAGCAGTAGGATTTAAAATACAGCTTTTGTGTTAATTAATTCTGTCTTTGTGTGTTGGGAGCAGCAGCCAATGAGAGCGAAGCACTGCCAGACGTGTAAACGCTGCGTCCGCCGCTTCGACCATCACTGCCCGTGGATGGAGAACTGCGTCGGTGAGAGGAACCACCGCTGGTTCGTCGTCTACCTGCTGGTGCAGCTGCTGGTCCTGCTCTGGGCTCTTCACGTCGCCCTGTAGGTCCACTAAACATCTGCACACCTTCACACCACAGCTGTCCCTGTCAGCAGTGAGTCAGTGAGTCAGTGAAACGTTATCAGCTGCACTCTGTTCTGCAGCAGGAATTAGGTAACTCACCAGTTTTACAGAACAACGGCGGCGAATCGATTGTTTAGGTTGTGTAAGAATGAGATTTATTGTGTTGCTCAAGTCCACTTTCAAAGTTTGGGTTGGGTCGAGGCAGATTTGTTGAAAACTGTAGTTTATTTAAAGAGCATAAGTTTTGTTTGTTTGACAAATGATGGATGTATTTGAATGTTAACTTTAATGTAGTTGGAAGTGTGTGTTATCTGGGAAAGTGGTGTCAGATTGGGACTTGGTATCAGCAGATGTTAAATATTAAAGGACTCTGACTGCATTTAGGGCGAAAAAACAATAAAGATTTACTGTTAATTCACTAACAGCAGATGTATGTCGTTGAGGAGAGGCTTTTACTTTCTGCTATTTCCCAAGTGAAAGCAGCTGATAACAGCATAAAGCCAAAAAGACATCTAGAATTTGTTCAGTTCTGTTCAATTTTATCCATATAGCTGAAGGCGCTTAGCATAGGAAGCTACTACTTTACGAATTCTAACAGAGAACAGAGAAAATTCAAGAATTCAAAGATGCCATTGGGCTCCTGATGAGAGACGGTGGGAAAAAACGAAAAAAAAACCTGGGATAGAGAAAGAAAAAAACGTCTGACAGAACCAGACTCAGGGAAGGCGGATGTCTGCCTCACCTGGTAGGTCGAGGCAGATATGTTGAAAACTAGTTTATTTATCAAGCGTAAGCTTTGTTTGTCTGGCAAGTCATGAATATATTTAAATATTAACTTAATGTAGTTGAAGGTGTGTACTATCTGGGAAAATAGTGTCAGATTGGGACTCGGTATCAGCAAATGTTAAATATTAAAGGACTCTGACTGCATTTATGGCAAAGAAAACTTGATCAGGACGTCCCTGCAGACCTTATGAATTACAGAGAACAGAGAAAACCAAACAATCCAAAGATGCTGTTGGATTCCCAATGAATGATGGTGGGAAGAAACGAAAAAGACCCTGTGATAGGGAGAGAAAATAAACCTCCGATAGAACCAGGCTGAGGGAAGGTGGATGTCTGCCTCCCCCAGTTGGGTCGAGGCAGATTTGTTTAAAACTGCAGTTGATTTATCGAGCGTAAGCTTTGTTTTTATGTCAACTTTAACTATTATAGAGCAACTTTAACTCCTTTAGAACAACTTTAACTGATGTAGAGCAACTTTTTTTTTTTTTTTTTTTTTTTTTTTTTTTTTTGTCTGCATTTGTTCTCATTGTTTAACTCCACAAAAGGGGAGTCAACATTATATGAGATTGATGCATATTTTAGTCTTGCAACCAAATATTTTAATATTTAGTGCATGTGTGTGACCATCACCGGCCCTCCCTGAAAGCTAAGCAGACCTTCTTTATTAGAATTCCCTATTATAAGCCAGGGAGGGCAGTGCTACACCTCAGTGATGTGTGGGGGAAACAAAGACTGGACAGGACGAACAGGACGAACAGGATGAACAGGGATAGAAAATAACAGGCGTTGCTATTGCAATTAAAGATTGTAAGGTGGTGTGTTATGCCCAACTACTAACTGTCCATCAATAGAAAAAAAAAAATAAAAATTTGAAAAAAGAAAAGAAAACCAAACCAACACAAAAGAAAAAGAGATTCAATAATAAATGAACAAACGGTACTGAGCACCATAATTGTGTGTGTCTTGATAGTATAGAATAGAATAGAATAGGCCAGAAGAGGATGCTAGTGCGAGAGAGAATGAGTTTAGGGTAGAGACTGGAGAGATTCTCAGCACATTCTGGCGGGACCCATCATTTGCTGAAATGGGACTCGGCAGTAGCTGGCGAGACCTGATCAAACATGCAAGTGTGAAGAACCCCGAAGCCCAGAACAGCAATCACGGCAAGGCAGGGCCAAGCCAACAGGGCACCTCCCCCCCCAGGCAGTAGGAGCCACAGGGTGGCACCCCCAGAGAGCCACCGGGGCCACCGTGAACGACGAGGACCCAGAGAACAAGAGGGAGCAGCTACCGACACCCCCAGCGCGCCCAGACCGACCCAGGCGGCCCGGGGCACGAGGACCCACCCGCCACCCAAACCCCAACCCCGCCCACCCCAGCCCCCACCGAACCCCCCACCCCACCACCCGACCCGCCCACCCCCATCCCCTCTCCCTCCCCCGAGGGGGCCAACGGCCCCACACAGCCAGGAAGCCAGACACAGGGGCCGAGCGGCCCACCGAAGGGGCGGCAACCAGCCCATCACAAGGCAGGCCACCACCGGGAGCCGGCCAGAGGAAATCGGAGCCGGGACCCGATGCGAGTCCAGAGAGTAAAAATGGACAGTGTGGTGGGGCCCGGCGACGCCGACAGGGAGGCACCCCGCATACCCGCCGCACCAGGCCCCAGGCGAGCGCAGTACACCCAGGGCCCCCACCCCCCGCAATGCGCCCTGACAACCCACCAGGACAGAGCCACCACATGCCACCAGCCCGCAGCACAGCCACAGCGCCCACCAAGACGGCCAATCCAGCCCCCGCAGCCCACCAAGAGCCATCGCACCTGCCCGGACCCGTCGGGCACGCAGGAGAACCCCCCCCGACCACAGCCCCCAGGTCCCGGGGACCCCCCAGCCACAGCAACATGGATGATGGTCCACCCCCGCCACCCCATAGCCATAAGGGGGCCGGGTCCCACCAGCGAGGCCATATTAGTGAAATCCCCCAATTACTCCCTATTAATATGTCTCCCGATCCCAGACTGGAGACATTATCCCTGCACCGTGATAGTGTAACCCTGAGTGTCATGTGGTGCATTAAAAGTGGGGAGGCTGGGCGAGGCGTCCAGGGGGCAGGCCAGAGGACCACAGAGGATGGCTACTCTGCAGCCTACCCTGGCCCAAGTTCCCCGAGCCGTCCCAGACCTACCCCCAAGGTGTGAGTGTGTGTGGTGCATTAAAAAGAAATTAGAGAGCAGGGGAGGCAAGCAAGAGGGTGATGGGGAAGAGACAAGGCCGTAGAGCCCTGCCATCCGCCCCACCACAGAGCCCATCGTTCCTGCCCCCACCTGCTCTCGGGGCCCTAGCTGTTGTGTCCCTATATGTGCCTAAGAGTAACTATATACAGTGATGTGTGAAGTATGTGAAGTGCACAGTAAGAGGCAGTCTGGTGTGGATCCGGCCCATGAGGAGAGAGCAGCGGGGGAGACAGGTAGTAAGACCACCGGTACTGATGCAGAGGGCCCCCAGAGCCCAGAGGCAAGAGGCCGAGGTGGGCCCACACGAACCCGACCGGCCCGGCCAGCACCGAAACCCCCAGAAGTCGCAGCGCTGGAGCAGCGCCCCGGCAGACGCCGTAGCCCCACCACGGGCCAGCCGCATGCAGCACCCTGCCCCGGAGGGAGGACCAGGCCGCACCACCAGGGAGCGAGGGCCACGAGCCCCCACACCCACCCCGGAGCCGGCACGTCCAGGATGCAGGGCACCCACCCCGCAGCACCACCGAGACCCCACCCACCCCACCACACCCAAGGACAGCACCGGGCCCGGACAGAAGCCCCCAGCCAGCAGAAACTTATCTCCAGTGGGAAACTTATCTCCAGTGGGATGTAGAGCAACTTTAATATAGAGCAACTTTAACAAATAATATCAATTTCAGCTAATATAGAGCAACTTCAACTCCTTTACAGCAACTTTAACTAAGATAGAGCAACTTTAAATAATGTAGAGCAACTTTTAATAATATAGAGGAACTTTAATATAGAGCAACTTTAATATAGAGCAACTTTAACGAATGTAGAGCAACTTCAATTAATATACTGTACCGCAGGAAATCAATAAATAAAAAAAGATGCTATAAAACCGTTTATTGCCCCTTTCCGACTGATTTAAAGGGATAGTTCACCTCAAAAAATCACATTTTCGCATTTCCCTCCAGTTCTGTTTCCCATCTAGAGTGTTTTGGTGTAAATTAGGGTTTAGAAGATGCCTGCCTTCTGCTGAATATAGGGGAACTAGATGGGACTCGGCTTTTGGTGCTCGAAGTGATAAAACGTGTGTCTACAGTCCAATCCAATCCTTTAAACTAGACATACGACTATCTTACATGTCTAAATCCATGGTTAGTCCAATTTTAAACTATTGAACCTGGACAGAAGTATTTGATTGGTGGTCATAGGTCATGTCTTGTCTGCCAGCCAAGATTCAGGGCATCAGCAGAGCCAGTAAAGGCAAACAAATGCTTGTTGCTGTATAAAGACCAAATCAATAATGTTTAATGCTGTTATGTAAGGTGTTTGTTTGACCTGATTTGTTGTTTCAGCTCAGGTATCTCCAGCGGCGTCACCTGGGAGCTGTGGTTCAGAGGGAACGGGTTCCTGCTGGCGGCGCTGGCCGTGGTCGGGGTTTTCTCCGTGGTGGTGGCGCTGCTGCTGGGCTGCCATCTTTACCTGGTGTCCGTCAACTGCACCACCTGGGAGTTCATGTCGCGCCACCGCATCTCCTACCTGAAGACCTTCAGGGACGAGGAGAACCCGTTCGACCGAGGAGTTTTCTGCAACCTTTGGGACTTCTTCTGCATCTGCAGGATGGTGGTGTGGGAGCAGGTTTACCAGAGGAACTCCCCGAACCCCGTCTGACCTCAGAACATTGTTTAAATGTTAACATCCAGGTCAAACTTTGGGCCAGATAGTGATGGAAAGGTGGTCGACTAGTAGAGCAACCAAACACTGAAGCACCTTAGAGTAGATGTTCGTTATTTAGAACCCAGAAACTTGATCATTTTCGACCTGAGAAGTTTTGTCTTACCATGAAAGCCATTTTAAGAATTCAAAATCTCCAGAACTACATCACCTATAAAAGTATTCACCCCCTTCTAGGAAGTTTCCCCTTTTACTGCTCTTCAACATCAAATTATGATCAATTTATTTAGGGTTTTTTCACAAGAATGTACAAAAAAAAGACTCTTTCATGTCAAAGTGCAAACAGATTTCTACAAAGTCATGTCAATTAATTAAAAATATACAATGTTAAATAAGAAATAGCAAAAGTATTTAGTAGATGCAACTTTGTCTGCAATTCCATCATTGATCCTGTTGGTCTCAATCAACCTGAACATCTACATTTTGCAGTTTTACCTCATTCTTCTTGGAAAACTGTTAAAGTCCAGACACTAATCGTCAGTTGGATTGAGGTCTGGACTCTCTCCATAACTTCCACCTTGTTGTCTTCAAACCATTTCTGAGGATCTTTGGCTGTTTGCTTCGACTCATCGTCTGGATGGAAAACTGATCTTCTCCAAGTGTCGGTTCTCTTCAGACTGCATCAGGTCGTCCTCCAAGATTTCTCCAGACTTTGCTGCATTCATTTTACCCTCTACCTGTACAAGCCTTCCAGGACCTGCTGCTGAGGAACACCATGATGCTGCTACGACCATGCTACACACCATGATGCTGCCACCACCATGCTTCACAGTTGAGATGGTGTGTTTGTGATGATGTCCAGTGTTTGGTGTCCGCCAATTACAGTGTCCAGCCTGATGGACAGAATGCTTAATTTTGGTCTCCTCAGACCAAAGAACCTTCTTCCAGGTGACTTCAGAGTCTCCACATGTCTTCTGGTGAACTCTAGTCCAGATTTAGTTTGAGCTTTTTCCAACATCGTCTTTCTCTTTGTCTCCATAAAGCTTTGACTGATGAAGAACAGACAGTTGTATGAACAGTCTCTAACATCTCAGCTGCTGAAGCTTGGAACTCCTTCAGAGGAGTCATAGGTGTCTTGGTGGCCTCTCTCACTAGTCTCCTTCTTCTCAGTCTCTCAGTTTTTGAGGACGTCCTGCTCTAGTCAGATTTATTCATCTTCCATCTTCCTTCCATTTCTTACTGATGGATTTAACTGGACTCCAAGAGATATTCAGGAACTTGGAAATGTTCTTGTATCGTCCTGACTGATACTTTTCAACAACCTTTTCTCAGAGTTTCTTGGAGTGTTCTTTAGTTTTCAGGGTGTAGTTCTACTGATTCACCAGTGACTGGACCTTCCAGATACTGGAGTCTTTATACTACAGACATTAAAACTGATTCATTTAATCAGATAATCTTTATTTCACTAACTGTCAGACTTCTAGGACCAACTGGCTGCACACGTGTTGAATTAGTCACTTTAGAGGGTGTGGACATTCATGCAGTCACGTATTTCACATTTAGTATTTTGAACTAACTGACCTGACTTTGTAGAAATCTGCTTTTACTTTGGAATGAAAGTAGTTTATTTTGGAAATTCTTATCAAAAAAGCCATGATTCAGTGTTGACAAGCAGTAAAAGAGAACTAACTACATTCCCATCACGTCCATAGAGGGGTGAAAGCTTTTTATCAACACTGTAGCTCCCAGAGCCATAAAATGTAGCGAGGACAAAGATAAACGCTGTTTGAAATGTCACAGACTGACCCAGAGATAAGATGTCACCACAGTGTTTGATTTAAGTATGTCAACGTGTACCAGAGGGGTTGGCACAAGAGTCCTGCTCAATCTAGTGTTCCTTCAGCGCCACCTTCAGGTTCATGTTTGAAGTTCTGAATGAGGAATTCCAGCTGGATTGGGATTGGATTGGATTTTTATGTCTCTCAGGATGAATTTTAACAATTCTGGTGCTTTATACCCCTTTACTGTTTCAGATGCAGTATAATTCTGCAAAACTAACTACACTCCCGTCAGCCTCAACTAAGTGCTAATTAGCAAACTGTAGTGTTTCAAACGAAGATATAAACAAGGTAAACACACCGACTAAACCTCTAAATAATCAGCTCGCTAAGTTTACATTTCTCTGAGAGCACAAATGCCCAAGCACTAGTTGTTGATTTAACTCCTAAAAAGTCAGATTTATCAGGGTTTTTTATTGTTGAACTGTTGAACTTAAACTGCAGGTTTAGAGTATTGGTTCTTTAAGTTTGTTTGTATGAAACCTCTGAAGTCTGAATCAGTTTTTTTGAGGCTGTCATTGGTAAACTGCAGTTCAAACGTGGAAATACATGAAGCTAATTGATTTTTTAAAGTCTTGACGTGTCTTTTATGATATAAAAACACCATATTGACATCTTAACAAGGTATTTTTACCTTGCTAAGATGTCAATAAGTTGTTTTTATGGTGTAATGTAGATTTTCACTGGAGAAAGTCTTTTTCCTGTATTTAGGAAAGTGTTTATCCATGTGAAGCTCAATGTGCTTTTTAAAGGCAATTTGACAGAAATTTACACAATTCTTTAATTTCTGTCAATTTATTTAACAAAAATGCCATTTTTTTGAAGCCCCAGTCAACAAAACTGCTTAAAATATGTCATACTGTTATCTTTATTCTTAATTCTAATCATTTTGGGTGGTGATTTAACTTTGCTGCAGGAAAAAACCTAAAAATCTGATAATCTGCTCTCAGTTTTGGCTCTTAACAGTTTGACATTTGCGTCTTTGGATGAAAAATTGACATGTGGTTAATTTTTGGTAAAGTCCAACTTTTTTTGGTTCTTGAATCTCTAATTTACCTCTCTGGACTAAGAATTGCCCACAAAACTGAACTCTGCATTTAAAGAAATCTGTATTTTTACGCTGTTTTGTGGACTGTGTCTGATGGAAGCACTGATTTTTACTCAGGTCTGTGAATGTTTGTTGATTTTTAACCTTTTTAACACTAACTGCCTTTAAATCTGTTGACGTCTTGTGCCTTTACCTGATGTCAGTCGTTGTTTTCACTGTTGAAACTGTGTCTTAATGTTCACGCTGAGAGCTAAATATTTTACAAACGTGTTGTTGTTTTTTTACCATATATGTTCTGTTTGTATTTATTGACAACAAGAGTACATTAAAACACGGATGATGATATGCATGTTGTTACAGAGTACACCTGTACATGCTGACATTCCTCGTCAGTTACATACATTTATACATACAGTACCGACACAGAAGTAACATGTAATATTCAGCAGCGTTAACTTAAAGTGCTACAACAGCTAAACCAGCTGACTGTCCCAGGTTCAGTGATTCGGTGTCTTCGCTCAGGAACACTTCAGCTCTGATGTTTTGGCCTCTCAGGAGATTTCCAGTTGTGGGACATCAGTTCTGTTTGTTTAAAGAGCAACTTAACACCCCGTAAAAACCTAAATATGCCACTTTTACCCATTAAAAAAAAAAAAAAAAAATAACTGAGCGGGCATTAAAAATCATTAAAGATGACCTTGGAGAGAACCCAGGGAACAGATTTGTAAGAGAAAAATTAGTGTAAGTGATCATAAAACTGTGAAAAAAAATGTCTAGAGCCTGACAGGTGAATTATTTAAACATTTTAAGAAAGCAATGTGGCTTCTCTTATTTATTGTCACATTTCCGGACCATCAGTGTGACTAAATTCATCAATATTGGAATTTATTTAGCAAATATCAAACCTTCATGGACTAAATATTGATAATAGGCAGATGTGTCTAATAATTCGGGTAGTTAGGAGTTGAATAAGGCAGTTTTTAACTACATGGTATAAACATCTTCAGCCCGATTCTTTGTTTACGTCTGTTGTTGGACATTTTGTAAAACAGAAACGTCAATAATTGATCATGTAAATTCAGGATATTTTCTATTCATCATGTGTTGACCATCAAAATAACCATTATATGTGCCATCTTAAAGAACTTTGACTTGATTTCGTGTGTGTTTGCTCGCTGGAGGTCATTAAGCATCACAGAAGTCTTTGTCATGGTGCCCCTTTACTAGTTAAATGTCCACATTGTTTACCATCATGAAACTTTCCACCTCTTCTAGTCACAACAGTAGCAAACAGTAAGAGGCTATTACAGCTGATCTACAATACTTGACGTGTATAGTAGTATAATAAAAGTGATGTTACATGACATTATCATAGTTCAAATTCTACAAATAGTAATCAATAAAGAAGCTGCAGATGTGTCTAATAATTCAGGTTGTCGGGAGTTTATTAAGGCAGTTTTTAACTAAATGTTATCAGCATCTTCAGTCCAATCTTTTGTTTACGTCTGCTGTCAGACATTTTGCTTTCATTTACTTGACATATGCAGAAACGTCAATCATTAATTGATCATAAGAATTCAGGATACTTTGTATTAGTCATGTGTTCAGCACCAAAAAAGACATTATATGTTCTATCTTTAAGATGTTTGACTTGATTTGAGCATGTGTGCTGCCTGGACGTCATTAAGTGTCACAGAAGTCTTTGTCATGGTGCCCCTTTATGAGCTAAACCTCCACAATGTATTCCAACATGAAACATCCTGCCTCTTATGGTCACAAAAGTACCAAACCATAAGAGGCTACTAGCTAATCTAGAATACCTGACATGTCTTAGTACAATAAAAGTGACATTACATGACATTACCTTGATTCGAATGCAAATCAAGTGTTAAGTTACTCTTTAAAGTCCTCTGTTTCATTTTAACCGATGCTTGTAAACTCGCTGTGAGTTTGACAGCTGCGAGGAAAAACTCCCCCATCGCCCGGACATCCTTAGAGCTCAGTATCACAGAATATAATCGGCTAAATTCAAAATATTTTCTCGCTAATATGGCTATATTAGATTATCTATGGCTTCTAGCGATTACAGGATCTCTAGTGCACAAGTTCACCACGGTGCCATGCACTTCTACAGTCGGAACAGAACGCTGTTGGTCGGAGTGACGCTGATGAATATTAGGTCGATTTAACGTCTTCTCATAAAACAGAAACTGGGTTATTTTGCTCCGTTGTTTGGTCAAGGCAGTGGGCGAAGCCTGTCACAGTGATGCATAGAAACGGCAGCACAAACTGTCCCTTTAAACATTTAAATAATGTATTATTATTATTATTATTAATAATATATATATATATATATGCAAAGGCCACAAAGCAAGCTGAGTCTGCAACGCACAGGACGCTTGAAGAGGACGTGACTTGGTGTCAGCTGCATGTTACATTTAGTAAAGCGGGTTTTCTATGATATTATTTTATGTTTCCAAGATAAACACAACGAAATCATGTAATATTTGTCTGATATTCATCAACTTAAAAAATGTTTTAGATTAATGTTGAGCTAAACCGATTCAATCTAGTTTATATCTAGTTATACTCAAATAAATAACTCTTTGAATTAATACTACAAAAGATCATGGATAGTATTTCCACACACTTTTTTAGCTTTATTTCAGTATTAAAGTATTATGTTGGTTAAGCTTAACGTACTTGTGTTGAGTCACCATGATTTCATTGATCACTGATTCAACTTATTTCCGAGAGCTTCATTTAATTAGGTTGAACCAACTAATTTACAGGAGAAGTTGATCCAACCTCGGCAAGTTGGGCTACTTGAAAGTCACAGTTAAATAGCTTTCTTCTAGTATGAAGCAATTCTGTTGGTAAAACTAATTTATTTTGACCGATTCAACTTATTTTAAAAGTTATTCAATCAGGTTGAGCCAACTAATTTTACAGAATTCCAAATTACACTTGTAAATTAAGTTGATCCAATCCAAGTAAGTTAAGTTGGATCAAAAGAATTATTGCTTTTAAACAATTAATCAATTAGTTGTGAATTATTAAGTTAAATGGCAACTATTTTAATAATCACTTGATTGGTTTAAGTAGTTTTTAAGAACAATTTCAATATTTTCAGATGCTTAAATGTGCATATTTTCTGGTGTCTTTCCTCCTCCAAGATGGGTAATTAAATATCTTTGGGAATGTCTTTTACCATTTTCTGACATTTTATAGACCAAACTCACAATTAAATTTTAAATTTGTGTGGGAATAATTTCCATGATGTTTTAAAGTTAATTTGAAAAATGTCAATATATTTGAGCTTACTATTACAGCTGCAATCGACTAGTTATTAACTATTAACTTAATTGCCAAATTAATCTGTAACAGATTAATGAGATAATTAATGTATTTCAGGTTTTGTCTAACAGGAAGTTTAAATTCATTGTTTCCAACTCTTTAGGAGTTTTTCCTCAGAGTTTATTAAATAACTGCAGCATCAGACAGCAGCAGGATCCATATGTGTCAACAAAAAGACAAAACTACACGTATTTATATTATTTAATTGCATCTAAATTATCCCTGACACCTCAGATAAAATGTACTGCTAGACTATTGTTTGCACTTCTTTGTAAACCCCATTGTATTTCAGCCATACATAGCAAACTAACTGGTGTTGGAGTATTGAAATAACCTGTAAAGAGGCTTTAAAGGTGTGAAAGGAAGACGTAACAATGTCAGAAACCCTTCAAGCGTCCTGCGTCCACCTGACGTTTTTGTTTGTACAACATTTCATCAGACCAAACCTCGTAAATAAACTCTATTAGCAGGAGGAAGAGCTGAATTACTGCTGCAAAGTTTGACTCTCCGCGGGGATTATAAAAGGCTACAATCACTTTCTTTGCTCTGGTAGAAACAAAAAAGTCGCTGCCTGGTTATTTGATTGGCTGCTGAACAGTCGTTATCGCAGTGTTTGAGAATGAAAGTGGTCGTTTGGTGGTTTCATGAAGACCAGGGTGGGAAACTTTCCTTTCAAGAGGTTTTATTTCCTCCAGAGGATAAAGTGTTGGGGCTTTAAAATCAATACCACCTTCCACAACCCTCACTTCTTAAAATGTCAGACTATTCTTGTAAATAATTGCTTGCTTTTTGCTGTTGCTTTCTTAATCAGCCGATGTCGTAAATAAACTGTAAATAATTATGACAATTAATAGCCGGTACAAGTTATGATGTCTAATGAAAGTATTTACCCCCTTGGAAATTTTAGTCTTCAACTGCTTTTCAGCATTGAATAATAGTCACTCCACATCATAACAAATAAACCATCCCCACTGTAAAGCATGGTGGTAGCAGCATCATGACATGAAGCATGGTGGTGGCAGCATCATGATGTGAAGCACGGTGGTGGCAGCATCATGATGTGAAGCATGGTGGTAGCAGCATCATGATGTGAAGCATGGTGGTGGCAGCATCATGATGTGAAGCATGGTGGTGGCAGCATCATGATGTGAAGCATGGTGGTGGCAGCATCATGATGTGAAGCATGGTGGTGGCAGCATCATGATGTGAAGCATGGTGGTGGCAGCATCATGATGTGAAGCACGGTGGTGGCAGCATCATGATGTGAAGCACGGTGGTGGCAGCATCATGATGATGTGAAGCATGGTGGTGGCAGCATCATGAGGTGAAGCACGGTGGTGGCAGCATCATGATGTGAACTAATTGAGTTATTTTGGTTGCCATTTGGGGGTTCCTTGCACATACATGTGATAATTTCCCGCCCTGGTCCTCTTAGTTCATACTTCACCCGTGCAGGGCGCAGAAGTCGAAGTCAGCGAAGGCTTCCTGCTGCTCGGCCGACAGGCTGAAGGGTTTGGACGGCGGCGACAGAACCGGCTGCAGTCGAGTGAACTCGCTGTCGAAGTTCCCGACATCGGTGGAGTCTTTGATGGACGGCAGGAACGGCGGCTTCACCTTCTTGGCTAGAAGAGCCTCAAAGTCGATGGTCTGCAAAGAAGTTCAAGTTATTTATCGGTAATATCTGCACTTTATTGTACATCTGAGGACAAAACAATCATTAAAATGTCAGTATTCTGCCATTAAGTCATGTAGAAGGTTGTTGAAGATCCATTCAGCAGGGTGAAACATCTTTCTACAGAGAGGACAGTTCTGGAGAGGCTGGATATAGTTAAATATCTGTAGTATGTGGCGATAAAACAACCAAAAAGAGACACAGAATGACAAATGAGACACAAAACAAGACAGAAAACATCAAAAAACAGATACAAAACGACCCAAATGAGACCAAAAATGGCAAAAAATTTGATAAATTGCCAAAAATTAAACAGAAAATGACAAAAACAAGACACAAAATGACCAGAATGAGACACAAAACCAAAAATATTTGACACAAAGTGACCATAAACAGGCATAAAATGGCCAAAACTAGACAAAATTGGACCGAAAACAACAAAAATTAGACAAAATCGGACAAACTGAGACGTCAAGAGACACTGAGAGTAAAATCAAAGCTACTGGATGAATAAATAAATGTGGCATGGCTCAGAAACAGTGAACAGAGCTTCAGAGAGGAGACGACATTAAAGACAACTGGTTTACCTCGAAGAACTTCTCTCCTTTGACCTCGTTGGCGTCTCGTTCTCCAGCTCCGAGCCTCTTCAGAGGATTCTTCTTCAGCAGCTGGAAAGGAGACGTTTTCGTTAATAATTTCCTCCAACTATTCAGGATGTCATGGTTTAGTTAGAAGACGAGGAAACGACCTTCTGGACGATGCCGACGGCTCCAGGAGGAAGACAAGGCGGATACTGAACGTCGTCGTTGACGATGCTGTCGAACACTTCCTCCTCGTCTTCACCAGGAAACGGAGACTAAAGGAGGCACAAAGAAAAGATTAACTCTGGGACGGGGTGGAGGATCGTATTTACAGTGAAATTTATCATGTTTCTGTCCTTTTACTGTATTTTATGGAGGTTTAGATCTATTTTTTATTGCTTTATTGTTTTTAATTTAACTTATTATCACCTTCCCTGTGAAGCACTTTGACCTGCATTAAAGTGTTTGAAATGTTCTGTACAAATAAAGAATGATGGATCCTGCCAAGGATCACAAAAACTGATAATCCAGAAGTCAGCTAGTGATATTTTCTGAACCACATGTAACTGAATGTTGTCTTTTGTATAATTATGTGTCAGATTTTAATTCTTAACACTTAAATTACTTTTAAAACAATTTCTTCTCTATACTTTCGTCATAAACTATTGATATTTAAAATGGTGTCAGTTAAACTTTAGATTGATGTATTAAATACTTTATGAAATTTGTAAAAAAAGTGACTGTCAAACCACTTTCAGCAGTTTTTTTTTTAAATTTTGCACATTTGAGGCTGTTTGAACCACAATATCTCAGGAACTATTAAAGATAAAAACCTGAAACTTTCACTGTTTTTTCTCATCATGTCATTGATTTAGAATCTGTATTATTGGACAAATAGATCAAACAATCTCTGATTATAGGTGAGTAAATATGGGTCAAAAATATGACCCATAGAAAAAATTAAATCCAAAAGAAGTAAAAAATAATAATAATAATGACAAATAAATAAATACATTTCATATTTATTTATATTTGCAGAATGATGTTGAACCTCCTGAACTATTTACCAATATTTTAATTTTGGTGCTACAACTTGTCAAACCTGCTCAATCGGTTATAAAAGTTCAACAAAAATAATTTTTTTCACATTTTTTTTACCAGATATTTCATATTCAAACTATTCTACACATTTATTTTTGTATTATTGTGACTTTATCTGATAATAATTATAATAGTAATAATAACAAATAAAAATATTATAACATTTTGTCTCTTTTGTGTTGTTTTGTGTCTATTTTTGTCATTTTGTGTGCATTTTTTGTTGTTTTTTGTCTTGTTTGTGCTGTTTTGGCTCAAATTTTTGTCATTCTGTGTAAATTTTTTGTCGTTTTGTGTCTGTTTTGGGCTGTTTCGTCTCTAATGTTTGTTGTTTTGTGTCTATTTTTTGTCTTGTTTGTATTGTTTTGTCTCAATTTTTTAGCATTTTGTGTCTTGTGTTGTTTTGTCTCAAATTTGTCACTGTCTTTTTTTGTCTTATTTGTGTTGTTTTGTGTCTAATTTTTGGTGTTTAGTCTCATTTTTCTTTAGTGTCTTGTGTTGTTTCATGTCTCTTTGGGACAGTTTGCCTCATTTTTGTCACTTTGTGTCACATTTTTTATCTCATTTTTGTTGTTTTGTTTCATTTTGTGTCTCACTTCTGTTGTTTTGTGTAATCTTGTGTGTCTCTGTGACAGCTTTGTGTCCTTTCTGTCAAGTTTTTTAGGCTGAGATCCTACACTGTTAAATTATTTCTAGATTTTAACTAATTTAGAGCTAAAGTTGAATAAATGAACATGAAGCAGTTCCTGGACCTCTAATGAGCAAGTCATGTTTATTTTTTATAATTTCAAATATTATTTTAGAATGAGTTTATTTCTTGTCATTCAGAGCTTTAATTGTGAACAGAAAGGACTGAATGTGGACCACCGACCTCTCCGACCAGCATCTCGTAGATCAGGACCCCCATCCCCCACCAGTCCACGGCTCTGGTGTAGTTATCATCTGTCAGAACCTCCGGGGCCAGAAACTCTGGAGTCCCACAGAACGTCGAGGTCCGATCTCCATGACCCATCCCTGAAGAGATAAAACACCACAGATCCACTCATCAGCGGGTCTGAGTGGGTTTAAATCAGGAATAATCAGCAGGTCTGAGTGGGTTTAAATCAGGAATAATCAGCAGGTCTGAGTGGGTTTAAATCAACAGGTCTGAGTGGGTTTAAATCAGGAATAATCAGTAAATTCAAGCCTCTAAACACGATGCTACAGAAACTTTACCTTACATCTGAAACATTAAAATGAAAATGAACTTTTATCAGGTTTATCTGGATCAGAAATCTGTTTACCTTCTTTACAAAGTCCAAAGTCTGTGATTTTCACAAATCCGTCTGCGTCCATCAACAGGTTGTCGAGCTTCAGGTCTCTGAATAAAACACAGAAAACTGCAGTAAACTGTAATAGATGACTGTTAAAATACTCACAGTGGTGTTCAGTTTGTCCAGAATACTGTTAAAAACTGTCAAAATCTGATGCTTTATGGAGACAAAACCAAAAATGACTGTTAACAGCTGCTTACTGCAAAATGACAATGTCAACACAACAAAAACAGGAACACAAAACAAAACAAGACAAAAAAGCACGACAAAAATGAGACACAGAAATGACACAGAAATGACGGAAACTTGAAAAACTGTCAGTAAGAAAGCATCAAACAGGACACAAAATGACAAAAATTAGACACAAAATGGCAAAAATAAGACAAAAAAGAAGACGAAGCAACACAAACAAGACACAAAACAACACCAAACAACAAAAAATGACACAAAACAACAAAAAATTGACACAATACAACAACAAACAACAACAAAAATGGCACAAAATGACAAAAGCTAGACACTAAATGACACAAAACGACAAAAAAACACAAAATGACAAAAATTAGACACTAAATGACACAAAACAACAAAAAAAGACAAAACATCAAACAACAAAAAAATACAAAATGACAAAAATCAGACACTAAATAACACAAAATGGCAAAAATTAGACACTAAATAACACAAAATGACAAAAATTAGACACAAAACAACACCAAACAACAAAAAATTATCACAAAACGAGAAAAAATTTCACAAAACAACATTAAACAACAAAAAAATAGCACAAAACAACAATTATTACAGACAAAATGACACAAAATAAAAATAGTGTATTATTGTAAGGTTTAGTTGTGGTATTGGAAAGACAGCCTGGTATTTAGTTACACAACAGTAACACTACAAGCTGTGTGACTCACCGATAGATGATTTTATTGAGATGCAGGAACTCCAAACCCAGCAGGACACATGCTGAGTAGAACCTGGAACAACAACACACACTACATTAGACACTGCCTCGTTGGGTTACGTCTATTTCTTGACCTTTTGTGTCTCATTTTTGTCATTTTTGGTCGTTTTGTGTCTATTTTTTGTAATACTTTGCCTCGTTTTTGTAGGTTTTTTTTTTTGTCTTTTTTCGTTTTGATCATAAAGTAAAACACTAGATTGTTCAGTTCCAGATTCCTGTGACTAAATGTTGTGTTCCTTTGTCGACACTCTGTGATCTGGAAGTTGTTATGTGGAAGTGATAAACTGAGGCTGAATGTTGCTGAAATTTAATTTATTTTTCTTAAGAAATTTCAGGTAGTTCATGATGTTTTGTGAAAAGATAACAATTGTTGAGTTGTGGTTATTCATAGGTTATTATGTTCTCGTTTTATTGGTCACTTGGGATCAAACTGGGCTGAACGTGGAACCTGAACTAAGATGAGTTTGACGTCATAGAGGATCTTTGTCATCGTGGGTAAAAACACCTTCAGCTCTCACCTGGTCTGGGCCTCGGTGAACACGTTGTTGTGGATGTGGATCATCAGGTCTCCTCCAGGTAGATACTCCATGATGAAGCAGACGTGGTCTCCGGTCTGGAAGCAGCCATGAAGGTTGACCAGGAACGGATGTCTGGAGGCGTTGATCATCTCGAAGATCCTCTTCTCGCTCATCAAGCTGCAGAACGACAACGTAGATCAATGAGACTCGCTCTGAACCTTCTAAAGAACCTTTTCTCTGCTTTTACGGTTCCTCCTGAGAACGTTGAAGTTCTGCAAACCTCCACAGTTCCCCTCAAGTAAGTTGTTCTCTTCCTAAAACTCTGCTTTTCACTCTGCTGAAGGTCCAGGCTAAACGTCCGTCACTTATTTACATCATCATGTTCCACACTTGCATGTTTCCTTCCAGCAGCTAGTTTGACATCGACATTATTTCCTTTTCTTTCCTTTGGCTTGTGCTGGACAACACAACAACAACGAGACACACAATGCCCGGAGATAACACTGTCAAGACAAAGAACGACAAAAATGAGACACGAAATGACATAAAATGACACAAATAAAGGCACAAATTGAAAAGAAAAAGACGCAAAACTACACAAAACAACAAAAAATTTATAAAATAACAAAAATAATACATAAAATTACATAAAAGGGACACACAACGTCAAAAATGAGATACAAAATGAGACAAAGCGACACAAATAAAGATACAAATCAAAAAGAAAATAACAAAAAAATGACAAACAAAACAAATGACAAAAACTTGACAAAACAACACAAATAAGAGAAAAATAACATAAACATGACACACAACAACACAAATAAGACACAAAACTAACATAAAATAAGACAAAACATCACAAACAAAACCCAAAACAAATAACAAAACGTCACAAGAAAAAAAGACAAAATGACACAAATAAGACACAGAATGACAAAAATGAGACACAAAATGACATGAATAAAGATACAAGTCAAAAAGAAAATGACAAAAAATCATAAAAACTACACAAAATGACAAAAATTTTGACAAAACAACACAAATCATACAGAAAATGACATAAACATGACACAC